>NW_010139511.1:0-20784 GCF_000699245.1 Pterocles gutturalis | reverse complement strand
GCCGAGGGCAATCTGTGTCACCGGGGAGGGTGCAAGGAGTGTGGAGCGAGTGTTGTGACCCTCACCGTGCTGGGGGGAGCAGGAGGGCCTTCGGAAAAACCTCTGAATAGGTATAGGGAGCTTAGTTTTTCTTCCTTGTGTAATTCAGTAGTCACAAAGTTGGAACCTGAGCTTAAAAGATTTTGAATCAGCCTCCATTTTTACTACTGCAGCCTTTGCTGCTGAGGAGTTTGTTTTAAATGCATCTGCTCACCTTCAGGAGGACCCAGAGGCTGCTGCTAGTGCAGTCTGAGCCCTGCCCTGGAGACTCGACCACACGGGTGATGCTGTTGGACCCTGAGGTGGTGCAAGGGGCCAAATGGGCTAAATGTCCCCAGCTGAGTTGGATTTCTGATGTCATAGGACAATCATGGCCTGGGTGAAGACGTCAGAGTTACCTGGGAATGTGAGGGCTCATAATTTGTACTCTTCTTTCTGCCTTTCTCACTGCAGAAGCAAAAGGCAAAGGTCAGAGCATATTCTTATTTTTTCTTCACAGTCTTCTGTCAAGTTTAGTGGAAAAAACGAAAGGTGAGATCTAGTGTAACTGAGCAACCTGGGTAGGCACCCTACCCAACAGGGTGTTTGGAAAGTGCTATAGGCTGTGATGGAGAATGTAGAAGAGCTTACTAGCACTGTCTTTTGTGTGATGAGAGAGTGGAGTTACAAAAATATATTATTTGGTAAACACCTCATGATATAAAGTGCAGTCAGTGATTTTAAATTATCTGGTTACTCTCTTTTTCAGATAACAGGTTACTTCTCTAAAGCTCTTTGTATGTCCTATTCCCACTTGTGTCACAAGAAGCAGACAGTTGGTCCAGTGCGTGGCGGTAAGTGCACAGTACTTTTCTGGATACAATCTTAGGATTCATGTTGGATGTTATATGCCTCAGACAATGATTCATAAAGCTACCTTCCTTGATTTAATCCCTCCCTAAAAATCCACTGATCATGCTTAAAGACAGTACACACTCTTCTACGATGTTTTGATTTTTATGCTGCAAGGAGTTTGAGATTGAATTGCAAACGAAATACATCAGACAGTATGCAGTCTTAAGATGTCTTAAGAATCTCAGGTTGTGAAGGACTTCAAATTGGTTCAGTTATTTATTAATTTTTAAGGGGATGAAATAGTGGATTTTCACAATAATAAGACCATCTATGGAAACAGTCTGCATTCCCTTATTCCCCAAACCTCAAAGACAATGAAGTTCTGAAATGAACCTAAAGCACTCTGAAATAATGAGAAGAAAAATTCTGTTCTTTTTTCTCTTTCGAAAATTCTATTCCCATGTGAGGGATAAAGTAAATATTAAGTAGCTCATATAGAGAAATATAAAATTGGCTACATTTTCGTAAAGCTTTGTGCAAAACATGCATCTTGGCTATATTTGTAATCTTAGAGTAGTCACTAAAGCATCTTAAAACTTTGAAAATTTCTGTTTTGGTATTTGCTTATCTTCTCCCAGACGCTTGCTTTTAATGTCTGAACACTTAAAATTCAGGCATCATAGATCATGCTTTCTATCTCTCCTCATTTACCTCCGACAGCTTAACCTGCAATTTATTGCAAGGATTGCACCCATAAGTAAAACAGGATCAGACCTTAATTTGTTCTGCTATTTATCCGTTGTGTTAATTGTAGCCACAGGGTTGTATTAAGAAAGTCAAAAAGTACCACTTGTAAATACAGAGTGGCTCTCACCTTTTAAATGGAAAACCACTTGTTTTCTAGGAGAAATAGGAAAAAAGTGTTTATGAGCTAAATGCAGAAGGGTTTCTGCTTTTCCATTTTTAATGTAATTAATATAATATTGGCACCCAAAATGTAGCTAGCTAGGTGCAAGCCTGTTCCTAGCATTTAGTGCTGTTGGTGGGAACAGATGTATAATTTCTCACACTTTTTGTTTGTTTGTTTGCTTTAAAGTGCAAATGGGGTTCTTGTTAGGCTAATGGGCGCTGGGATTTTTACCTTGTGTTAATCAGGAATTTAATCTGTTTGTATTTCTGAGTGATGCATTCTTATGCTTGCTTTTTTTCCTCCCAAAGCAAGAAGACAATAATTTACAGTATGAATGACTGAAAAACAAAATTGAAAAATTGCTAAAAGAAATTCTAGCCCTACAACAGCCACCGCTATAGTGGTAAATTCCCAGTGCCCCAGGAGGCTTTGACTGAGGGGGTCTATGTTATGTCTCACAGTGCTCACAGAAAATAAGGTACCAAGCTTGAGAATGGTAAATTAAGAGGGAAAATCCCACTTTAAATCTCTTTCAAGGCAGATTTAGAAATAGAGACATTTAAATTCCACTGAAATGCAATAGGTTTAGAAGTACCTAATTCTCTTAGACCCCTTTGGAAATCCTAGCCTTAAGATGCTTGATGTTTTTGGAAAAAGAACAATAAACACTTTCAGTTCTCAATTTTTGGGAGTGGCTTTCCTTAGCTTGCAACATTTCTGCTTCCTTTCATAGTGCACAAAACTCTGCTGCATACTGATGTCTGGGGCTGCTCTATAACTTCAGAAAGTCACCTTAAGCTTGATACTTTCTATATTGCAAAAGCAAAAAAATCTGCTAAATAGTCTATCAATAATGAGTTGGTGCTGCACACTACAGCAAAATGTGACAGAATACCAGAAATGGGAACTTGTTCTCACTTTCTTCTTTTTCATAAAATGTCATTTTGGTCTGTGATTCATTTTATAGTTTCTTTAAAGATAAACATGCCAGCTAATCAGTGGATAGTGTGATTGCTAGAGATGTATCAGAATGAGAACTATCGCTGCCTCTGCCTTCCCACCCTGTTAAAACATTGGTTTAGCAGGACTCCCCCTCACATTACAGCAAAAGTGGGAATTTTTAGGAGGGTTTTTTAATTATTCTTGCTTCTCTTCCATTCCTACATTTCCAATATGAAAAATCTGACTGGAAAGTTCTGGATGGCAAGTGAACAAGCCAGCTGCACCACCAGTGGCTTGGGAGTGTCTTGTACCTTGACTTCACCAAAGCCAGTTGCCATAGTAAATCCAAGGCAGGACTGTAGAACAGGGCCTAACTGCCTGTATACTTTTCAAACAGTGAGGAATGGCAAGGCTTGCATCAGCGTTGATTGCAAGCAGCAGAGTCCTTGGCTTTACCTTGCTGTTACTGGGGTTTGCTTCTTGGTATTGGGACGGCACTACGGACCTAGTATGTTAAAGTACAGGGAGCTCGAGCTGTCCTTGCCCTATGATACTGACAGAGAGCTTTTCAGGAAGGAGAAAACCCCCTCAGTCTGTCTATGTGCTGCCCAGGTGGATGTGAGTGAAGAAGAAGACAGCTGGGAAACTGGTGCCACAGGTGTCTCAAATATCTGTTTATAATAGAGCCCCCCTCCTTGGGGGACTCCAGTGATCCACAAACAAGTTAAGAGGGTAAAAGAGGTCAAGGGAGAACTCTGCTTTTGTGCTCTTGTAGAAGGAGGGCTTAGATGGGCAGAGCTAGAAGGCTTTACTAGAAGTGCTTGCAAAACCTTGTGCTGCTGTTCCTGAAACCTGAAGTGTCCTAGGTGAGCTCTCTGTCCTGACTTTGGCCAGTTCATTAGATATGTCTGTATAAAGAGGTAGTGTAAGCTGGTGCTTTTAGTAGTCTGTCTGTCTCATTCTTGGAGTTCTTTTCCTCAGCAAATTGGTTTATTGGGTTGTTTTATTCTACTTTCTTCACAACAGAGCACTATGACATCTGTTTCTTTTGTTACTCTTTACTTCCTAGAAATACATGTGAAAGTAGGGTTTCTTCAAAGTCTTTAAGCATTTCAAACTAATTTGGAACTGAGCTTATCCAAATAAATGCTTTTCTGATTTTAAAAGTGAAGGTAATATTACTTCTACCAGTATGTGTTACAGTGGTGAAGTTTGACATGACTCATAATCAAACACAGGGGAAATTTGTCTTTAGTATTATGTGGGCACTTTCTGGCACAAAAGCCAGTGACAGAATTTGGTGACTAATGGCCTTTGAAAATTTCCTTTCTTTTGTTTTATGAGCTTAAAAATTAAGCATGTAATACTATTTGGAGAAAGAATTTGTTTATGAGTTGTGAGTACTTTCAAGAAAACATGTGGTTTGCACTCTTATTTTTGTCCAGCTTTTGTGTGTTGTGAACCCGTTGGACGCTTGAGATAGTTATGCTCTCCTTACCATGTCTTGTGCCAGATCAGTATCTCTCAAAGATCTCTGATGACTTCTCAAGGGTATTTTTCTGGGTGTGGAACTCCTTCCTGTCTAGAAGGCAACAGGGAGCTCACCCAGTTACCTGGAAGGAGATATTATTGATGTGGTCATGCTATTTTATGCTAGTGGCAACTACAGCCACTGTGATTAGTCTGTTTCTCAAGTATAATGTGAATGTTTCTTAAGTTGAGAAATAAGTGGAGAAGAGGGCTGCAGTTACCGTTAGCTCTTATACAATACTGGAAAAAGATATACCTAAAGAATATGCAGTTCCAGTCCCCTGCTGTCAATGGACAGATGTTAATAACCATTTTCTACAGTACTGAATTCTGTACCCCTTCCTGCTGGCCAGAAAAGGCACTGGCATCAAGGATGTGCTATGTCTAGTACTTGTTTTTGAATTTAAGTGCTGAGAAGCCTGTCTGGCACTGTATTATATAATATGCTGTTCCAGACTACAGTCCACACAATGTGTATGTTGTACTAAAGAACCTTGAAAGCATATGTGTGGTTTTTCTTTTTAAATATCACCTACAGGTATATGCTATTTCTGGAACCATGCTTCTATGTTGGGACATAGAACAGTGCTGCGCTGTACAATACCATGTTGTTTTCTGCATGACAGTATAGGGTCACTCTTGCTACCCTGCATATGGTTGAGCTGATTGCTTGATTAGAGATCAGAAGGGGATTTTTGGCAGTGGTGTAATAGTAGAAATCTGAAGAAAACTTGCCTTTTTGAGACTTAGCTTTAGGTGTCTAACAACAGCAGAAAACTTTTGTGATGTCCTCTATTCTGAGTCAGTCAGTGTGGTACAAGGGAGTCTCTGTCTGCTGTTGCCCATATATAGAATTTATGGTCGCATTGACATACAATTATAGAGTGCTAATGAATTGAGTGATGATTAAGAGAGATGTGGCTGCAAAGAGGAGGCAGACAGAAATTAATGGTTTTTTCTTAACACTACCTAACCTCTCTGTTCCCCACTCTGGTTTGCTGAATGGTTCCATTTGCACTGATGTTTTTAATGCTTACAGCCCAAAGGTGTGTTTTTGTTTTTTGTTTTTTTTTTCTCCTTAAGGAAGAAAATTGGTTCCTTATGTTCTGTACATTAAGTTGCCTTAACATTTTTTTCAACATGCATACAATTACAGATCTCTAGAGAGAATGAAATAGCACATTGCACATTGTAATACCACACCCAATTGCTTGCTTCTCCTCTCTGCTGCAAAACCTTCCAAGAATCATAACATGGTATTAATATGTTCATGGGCACTGGTTTTCCATGCTTGATACGAAGTAAAAATATAACTGAGTAACCAGGCATAGAAAAAGCTGTGCCAGTTTGTGATGGATAAATACAATTCTGGGGAACAAAAATGTACCTTTGCCTTGAATCTGCTGCCTACAAAGAGTGAGTGGAGGAGAGATTTGGTGTGTGAGGATTCATTTTAACAGTGCCATCCCGTGTGCGGCTATGGAACTGCACTGTAGGTTATAGATAGTGAACTAGCACCCTTGAGAGAACTGAAAATATGACAAATATCAAATTTGATAGTTGAAGCAGATTTCATGAGGATAGAAATGGTACCTAATATAAACCAAAAGATGGAAAAATATATTTTTCCTAGATTATCGCTCTGTACTGTAAACTTGAAGCATAATACTGTGTTTGGTTATATGAATGTTTGCAAACCAATGACAAACACAACAGTCCATAAACCTGATGTTCTGTTTTTCACCTTTTGCTTGATTTGCATTGGTAAAGCAAAACGCCTTTTCTGAGTGCCGGTTGCGGAGCAGACTACGCAAATGGTCTTTTTTCTCCATTGCTCTGGCATAGAAGAAGCATGGCGTGACATATGGTTTGCTCTGTCCCTGACAAACTGTTCCTCAGAAGCAGGGATGTGGTTGTGGAGCTTGTCTCCAGCTTCATCTCTGAAATGAGGTGCTCCGTGCATTAAAATTATGATGTTGTGCTTTGTGGCTCAGACGGATCACAGCTCTGCTCTGAATAAGTCATTTACTCTGTTATTGCACCCTCCCACTATATCATTCATATTGTTTTATCCACTTCCTTTAAAATTTTTTTCTTTCTAATGTTTTCCTTTCTACAAGCTCACTCTCCATCCCTGCTAACCTCTCACGTCCTGCATGTATCTCTTGCTGGCAATCCTGAGCTTCACAGCCTCGCTCTTTTTCTCTCTTATCCCTCCATGGCTTTGCTCTTTGTTGTTGTGTCTATTCTAGTTTTCTGCTCTCCTCATCTCTTCGGTTATTTCCTCTCTCCACCTTCACTTTGCATGGACTGTGTCAAGTTAGCTAGCTGGGAGTGTACGTGGAACATTTGAGAAAACCAAAATAAGGTATAGGAAGGTGAGGGAAAGATGTCTCTAGATGGTTGTTTAAAAAGAGACTTGTGTTTCCAGTACTTAGAGGGGAAAAAAAGGCCGGGGGGGGTGGAAAATAAACTATTGAGAAGTCTGTTCCAGTGAGCTCCTGTTCATTTTGAATGCTGGCAGCAGGGCACCTTGCTACAATAACAAGAAGTCATTAGCTGACTTGTTTTATATCCGTTGTCGTGACATCTCCCTTCTCCCCTTGCCACAAAACAATTTGGAGAAAGGATAGGATACCAAATATTTAAGAAGCCATTTAAAAAGTCCTTTTTTTTTTTCCTTTTCATCAGCTTTCTCCATGTCCTCTTGCCAGCATGTGCAGTAAGTTCCTGTCCCTGAGAGTTTGCACCAAAACCACAGTTTGAACCAGGCTATACATAATGGGCGTCTCTGTTAGTTCCCACCAACTGAAGCTCCCAGCAGTAGATGGAAAATTAGACATACACCACTGCACAATAAATCTTATTGTAATTCACCCAGCTAGCATCACCGCGAACAGGCCTTGAAAAATGTGTCGTGTGTGCTTGAAATCATACTTGTGCTCCTGCCATTAAAGAAAGAAAGAAAAAAAAAAACCCTCGTAAAAAAAGTTTCATTTACTTTTTTGTTATAAAATACTTTTTACTGGTGCCAGCTGGAAGGAAAATGACCCAGTTAGATCTCAAAATTATGATGTAGCTTTAAGTGCTATGTTTAGATTAACTGCCAAAATGTTAGTATAAAGTGGTAGGTGTTTGTGCTGCAGATAATAACTAATGTACTGTTGGTCAAGATAGGCCACTGTTCTGTTATTATTGTATGGATCTTACGACTAAACATTGGAGCAAGCCTAGTGGAACAACAATATTTTACTGTGCCTGGAATACTAGCTTGTCGGAACTTAATTGGGGTGCCAAAAATCTAATGAATCAGGGAAGATGTCTTTTTTTCTGTGTGCTGATATTTCTGATTTATATTCCTTTCTTTCAAGTGAACTGTATTTGTCTTGTGTATTTCCTGGCAAGTACTGTCTCAAATACAATCAGGTCCCTCCGATTGTCAAATGATTATTGTCTTCCAAAGACAGTGAAAATCTATTGTGGTTTTTTTTCCCCCTATGCTTGTGAGATTGGGTTAAATGTGTTGTATATTTTAAAGGACCTGGCTTACAAGGAAAAATCAAGGTTAAAAGCACTTCAGAACTCAAGTTGTGCTGATGTGTATGACCTTTGGGCCCAGAATTAGCTATTTTTACTCTGTTGATATAAAATATTAACCTCAGTCAAATGCTTCTTGCAAGAAATGAAAACAAAACTGTGATGTTTAAATACACAGTCTAGATGTACCTACACCGGTCGCCATGAAAAAGTCAACATTTGCTAACAGGCACCGCATGGTGGATTCTGTGGTACTGCAGCTATTTCTTTAAATAGGAGGGGAAGTACCTGTGGGAGAGGAAACATCTGAAATATCTTGAATCTGCCTGAGCTCCTGGCCAGTCTTCTGTTGTCATCAGTCCATGCTTCTGATTTTCCCAACTCCCTTCTCTCCCCTGTTCTGCTGATTTCCAGGCAATAACCATGACTAGATACTGTGCAATAATGTTAGGTACCTGTCATCTTGCCCCTACTCATGACTCCTGTTCCTGCTGTGTAGAAAGATTTTGCAAGTTATACCAGCGGCAATAATGACCATTGTATTGGACTTTTGGGGTTTTTTTTGATGAAGGAGAGGTTAGGTTGAACCAAAACAGGAAATACTTGTATGTGTTTCTTGGTCTAGTTCTGTCTCGGAACTGAGCTGATCTCAGTGTTGCATTTGGTCGTGCTTTTCATAGCTGATAGGACTTCTAAGTACAACTTGGGACTATTTTCAGAAAAGCGGCGTTCAGAGTAACCTCTAACTCTTGACTAAGAGCTAGGCTAATGGATGGAAATGCCATCTTCATCTTGCTTAGAGAAACAGCAGATTTCCAGGGGACATGTCAATAGCAATGCTGACTAGCAACTTGCTGAAAGTTGCTGCATTTTCCAAAGCTTTGTCTTGGAACCCATTTTAAAGGAAAAGGGTATTGCCAACATAAGCATGATAAATTTTATATTCAGAATGTACACTAAGCTTGCATTGTTCTTCCAAAATTAACTTTCAAATTATGTTTCTGTTTTCTGTGTAAAATCCAGTACAAAAATTCTGCAGCTATGGTACACAATTGAGAGAGGTGATTGACAGGTTAATATTTATGCTTTACTTCAACGGAAGTTAATAAGATACTTGCTGTTTTAATGTCTGTGGTTTCAGGAATGGATAGGGAATAACTGGTGATGGAGTGTACTTCAAATAATGCTATTACATTGATCTTTTTACAGTAATGTTTTCTTTAATATTCAGAATGAACAAAAATTTATGCAAAATCCTCTGTCTGACAAATTAAAAGAACGGTGGTGTTCCTCTCAGAGTCGTATTACTGTATATTAGAAAGAAGGATGTATGAATACAGCATGGTGTAAAATGGATATGTGTGACAATACAGGCTAAAACTCCTTCACATGTCTGTGCTGTGGATTACTTTGCTTTGTTGGAGTACTAACATTTTTAGATTTACTAAGTTTTGAGTCTTCTGTATTGGGAATGCTGTAGGCCGTGGTGTTTTGAAGTCAGTAAGACCTATAATATTTATCTAATGTGTTTTGCTAATCCCCTCAATCTAATGTTAAATACACTTAAAGTTTTATTGCAGGTTCTCCTGCTTAAATTCATAGAATGAGAGCTTAACATCTTAGCCTTCACCATACAAGGAAATGATCAGTGAAATGCTTTAGAAAGCGAACACTATTTATTTTAATTTGCTACTCCAATTAGAGTGTTCAATAAGAATATGACATTACTCTTTTTTGAACCAAGATGTTTAAAATAGCACTTTGGAAATGTAAAAGTTTCTACTCCTTTTTCTGAAAGATACGGCAGAAATATTTGTATACATGTACAGCAATGAGCAACAGGGACAGTACCAAGGAGCTGGCACAGGGGACTGAATGGTTAGGGTAAAATGATGTAAGCATATTGAAGCTTTGTTTTCTACAGAGGTTTATAGCAGAAAAGGACTTGATGAATGGACCAGCACAGGTCTTCTAAATACACCTTTGAACTACTTCGAGGAACATGGGAATGCCAGTGTAGCAAGCTGTGATAGAAAGGATACAGTCTGAAAATTAACCTTTGGATTTTCAGGTTGGCTGTTGAAGTCCTGATTCCCAGACTTTGAAGTCTTGTATCCTTCTTGTTTCTACTGGCATCACCTCTGGGAACTGGGTCTGAATTGATGCTAGCATACTTCTATCACTATACTGGGTTTTTAGGTATGTGATTTAAGATGGGCGAGTGATGCAGCTTTTGTTCAGTTTTACCTGAGGGTTGACTTCTTAACTGAAAGATTGAGGGGTTTTGTGTGTGTTTATATTTGCTGTGTAGGAGCTATAAGATGAAACCTTAACAAAAGTTTTTCTTAGTAATGCAAACCTTTTTGAGGAATTAAAAAGATTGGTTTTGGGTTTTGTTTTGTTTTTTTTTCTTTTTGACACAGCACATGGAAATGGTAATCTCTCTACTTTATTTGTCTGACAATTGTTGTAGTTTGATACTGTATTTTTTCTAAGTGTTGCAGAAGTTGCCAGGCCAAAACCTTGACTATTAATAGCTCTAGGTTTGTCGAGATGGGAATGACATCCAGTCCCGCTGAGAAACAGCTGAGTATCTGTGAGTTTGAGACACACATCTATTTTTCTTTTCCTTACTGAATGTGTAGTATCCAAAAGGAAGGGTGTGGGTTAAGAATTATATGAGTACAGGTACCTCTGATGGTAAGATTTATGCTTTGGTAAATGCCACATATTCTGCAAAACTCCCCTGTAGACAACACATAATGTTTCCATTAACCACAGCAGTCTTAGAATCTGTACCATAAATAACAACACTGAATTCATCTCGTGTTTGGAGCATATAGGATGACCATGGGGGGGTGGGGAATCATTAAGGAAATACTATGTGGAGTGATAGCTACAAAAAGCTACAGCTATAACCACATTTCTTTAGGGACAGAACATGTAGTTGCATTCTACTGAAAGTGGAGTTAGTTCCTAATTAGTCGGAATTTGTCTTTATTTCTGGGCAGCAAAGCAGTCCAAGCAAAAACACTGTGTCTGAACAACCTTCAGCTTTAGGATTATTTAAAATCCAAACTTGGTTCATATGTGAAATGCCTCCAGATCCTAACTGTGTAGAGTTGAACCCCCTTCTAACTCTTTATGTTTAGCTTGCTAGGATGTAAATGGTAATGATAATTTTACCTCAATTGCTGACATGCCTGCTATCTTCAAATATTCCCCCTAATTTCCCTGGGATAATGAAATTGTGTTTTGGATGACCAATGATGCTATCTCAGGTGTCCTTAAAATTAAATACTGAAAGTTGGATTTGTCTGTGTACTGCCCATGGATGATGAGTGAAGGGATGTTGTGATCACAGTGACCAGCATTACTGATGAGAGTGCTTCTTGGTTTTGCACTGAAAGAAGCTGTCTGTTGCCTGATTACTCCAGCTACTGGACAGTTGAAACTTTACAGCCTGAATCATACACCTTACAAAGCCACAAGGTTGCTGCTGGAACTGAACATTTTAATTGTTTTTTGCCTGCTTTGACTCTACACTGCATGTTTTACTTAGAGACATACACGGGGGATTCTGTTGGGTCCTACCATTAGTTTCAGTTTTAGGTGGTACACGTTGTCATGAGTTGCATGCTGTGCTGATTAAGCTGCATACTTCACTAATCAAGCTGCAAATTTAAGTAGGTGAAATTTAACACACTCTACTAATCAAGGTGCATGCTTTGTTGAGCAAGCTGAATATTTTAAATGTAGTTTTATGTACTCTAGTAACTGGTTTGAAGGCCTCTTACTGCCTACGTACACGTCTAGCAAAAAGCCACCAGAAGCTATTCCATTACTGACCACGGAAGGAATGTGAGCTTTCACTTTGATACTTTTTCCAGTAGAGCTTAGGGAAGAAGTAATCAAAATTAGCCCTAGTGAGCAAATGACAGTATTTCCCTTTGATAAGTATTGTTGGATTACACTGGAACACATTCCTGCCATAGCAGTTCCTACCCATAGCAGGGGTGCATATGACTTTTGCACCTCAATTTGGTCTGCAGGTTTCTCATAGAAGTAACTGATCTTTAAAGCCCTCTCATGATAGTTATTGTCCTTATTCAGATAATCTTCATTCCATTTTAAATCTGAACTCTTTCTTTTTTTTGGTCTCAGTCACGTCTCTAAACTAATGGTCAACAGTAGAAGAATTACAGTTTTCTCTCTTCCTCTTTTGCCAATAACAGAGAGAATGTATTAGGAAAATACGTGAAGCCAACGAGAAAAAAAGCAGTTGCTGCAGAAAGTTTGGTAGCAGTGTTATTCAGCACTAGGACCAAACAAGTTACACAGAGCCAACCCAACAAGGAACAATGCGTTGTAGCTAGTTTAGAGAATAATGGCAAAGTGTGCAATTGAGGAGACTAAGATATCTTTTTTAAACAGGGCAAAGTGAAGCATACAGGTAGGAAGTGAAGTTGAAGGTAGAAGAGAGGAGAAAGAATACTGAAAACTAAAGTAATTCCACAAATTTTTACTACTGTGATATAACAGCCAGTAGATAACCTGTCTGTGTTGCAAGTTCACATGTTCTAGTCTTGGTGGTCTTCTGGGTCTAATCTAGGGGCAAATTCTTCCTCTGTTTGCAAAATGTTTATGGACTGGTTTGCCTGTATTGCAGGGAAGAATTTATTCCTTTGGTCTGAGTCAAGCCGCCTCCTGTCATTTTATTTGCTTCACTCTCGGGATTTTAACACAGGGACACCTGTGGTCAACAGTATGCAGTGGCATCCTTCACTGAGGAAAGATTTCAGTCTGTGTGTTTCAGCAGCTTAACAATGGCGTAACAGGAATATTGGCTGTTTGAAAAAATGCCTGTAGTTGCTGCTGTCTGTATGGAAACAAGGTGACTGAAGTAAAATCCCCAGTCAAGAAAGGCTTTCTGAGCTTCAAAAAAAAAAAAAAAAAGAGTGAAGATTGGTGTGAAAACAGACCTTCTTGCAGGTAACCTCAATGTAGGGTGCTATTAGAAAGCAAGCAGTTGTATAGAAAGTTTGGGGGTTTAGTTTCAGTTGTTTGGAAATGTCTTCTGCTTTCTTCAGTCTGCATGGAGTGCAACCCACTGTTTCAATTCAGCAGCTTGTTTTATATCATTGTGTTTATGCCTGTTAGGTTTTGACCTGTATCCTTTGCACCTAACCACTGGCATAGTTTGATCTTAAGGCCATTGGTAATTGAGCAAGTTGGTGACACTTTTTTTCTGGCTGCTCATTATGGAGCAATAAGAACTGTCTCAAGGGGCATAGCATTGTTACACTCTTTGGTTCAGAGTGTTTACTGAATGTTATCTTCTTGTCATCTTTTATCTAAGTAATCTTTATCCTTTTGTTGGGGTATATGCAGGGAGAGGTGAGGGATATGTGATAATAAGGAAGGTCTGACTGCAGCTTCCATATACTTAATTCATGTCTGCTGTCAAACTGTTGACTTTCCAAACTATCAACATACCACTTTACATGCACACAAAACATTGCAGTTCATTTGTTAACTAATCATTGAGATGTCCTCTAGCTTTACAGTGAATCAATAAAATACTGTATTACACTTAGTAAGAACAATCAAGGGTCATAAATTATTAAAACTAAATTGAACTTTTCAACAATAATAAATAGAATACAGTGCAATGCAGTGTGTTGGGGTTTTTTTGTTTTGTTCACCAACTGATTTGCTCAAATTAGGATTCCATGTTAGAAATAATCAGTTCTACTGTAACATTAAAATTTTGAGTGGTGACTGGTGCTGAATGTAATGTGCTGCCAGCTCTGCAGAGCAGGGACTTCATGTTGGGTATGTGCAGCATAGGTGTATGTGGTGTATGCAATAGAGGTATGATCCAAAACGCAATTCTTAAATGTTCAACAGGTACTGGTACAAGTGACCAGTTGCATAAGAAAACTAGACACAGATTTAACTTGCTGTTTCTCTTTTAGGCTTTCAAAGTAGGAATTTCTGTTTAAGTTTTGTGTTTTGTTTTGTTTGTTTGTTTTAAGGACCAAATGCTTATGGGAATTCTGTTTGAAAGTTGTTGGAAGTAAAGTTAGATTCCTAGGATGCTTCATAAATTTTAACTGCAAAGGATGAAAATGTCCATTGTGTACCACACAGTGTCAGTGTAAAGCCTTAAAGAGTAAGTAAATTCCACAAGATGTAAATTTCACTCAGTAGTGTGCAAGTTGATTACGGCTCAACATTTACATAGGCTCTTTAATTAAAGAGTAAAGGTCAATAGGTTAAATAAGTAACTTAATCAGAAAATTACACAGAAGTGCCACAAATCAAACACATTATACAACCCTTGAGATCGATACGGTATGCAAATCGATCAGTAAAGTATATAGTGTATGACTTCAAGTACTGAAACATGCAGCATGATAGTGCAAACACAATAGTTCTTAGAGTTTGTCTCAGTTGACATCCCAACAACTGTTTGTTTATTTATTTTTCAATTGCAGCTTTCTTTTGTTGTCGATAGTGTTTGATTCCCAGGTAACTGTTTTAGCTCATTTTGAGTGTTGTACAAAGCTATGAGCAAAACTGATGTTTGGCGAGTGAGTAAAGGAGAGGTTTCAAAGCATGTGTGTTGTATAAACACCAAGGTTGTGTAAGGGGCAGGGAAAGGCAACAAGACTTCTTTAACTAGTAAATTAGGGTGTAGGCCCTCTAGGATATCAAAGGAGCAGAGTCCGGATTCTCTTCTCTGTTGTGGTTTGCTTGGCATAAGGAAGGAGGAGGGGACTGATGGCTCCCTCCTTCTCCTTGTTCATCTGTGCCAGCCCTGACCACACCATAGGCTACAGAATGCTTTCTCTTGTGAGAATTTAGGCAAGCCGAAATGCAGTATGTTCCAACCACAAACTTCCTTGTCCCCGTTTATTTGACCGGACTTAAGGAGTTTGGACCAGATGCTAGCACATGGAGGTGTGTATAATTCCTGGCATCTATGTGGACCTATGCCCAGATCCAGCCACCTTCCTTTTCTTTTGGGCTCACTTTGCTCTTTGTTCTGCCCCTGTGACTGAACAGGTGACTGTTGTATGTGAGAGTTCAGACCACTGGTACTGATGCCATGTTGCAGGAAGAGGCCACTGCGATGGTTTTGAGGGTTGTCCAGGTTTAGAAAAACCTGTGCTGTTGTGAAGGATTGGAAATGCATTCCGTAATCGGATATTTGTAAGCACTAGTTTTTTAGCTGGTGGGAGCAATTTTTATTATCTGTTGGGATGCAGTAGGTTTTTAGTGCATACCAATCCATTATTAAGTCAGAAATGCATTGAGGTCAGAAGTTCTGCATCTCTTCAGATCAGTAGGAAATGCAGGGATACAGCTCTTCTGGAAAAAAATCCAAACAGGTATGGGAATAATCTGACTGTCCACACAACAAATATGCAGATTGATTCCAAGCAAATGCAGTCATGTTCACACAATGTAGTCTTTTTGAACTCTTCCACATAGTTTCTGAAAGTAGACAGAGTTGTTATGGGAATAAGGCAGATGGGAATCCCCTCCTTCTGTAATCACAGTATGATGGGCTCCTTGGCAAAGGAGCCAGGATTTCCTGCCCATAAGCACAAATACAAAAGTCATTGGCATGTAGCAGTGGAAGTGATGGACACTCTTGTGCCAAATGGCATTCTATTGTGTGTCTTTTCTTTTTCCCTTCCACTTTTGTTTGTCTGAAAAGGCCATGGCTGAATGTATTCTGAGTGGCTTCATTGTTGCTAAGGCCCATCATGGGAGGAGCCAACTCAGTAGTACAGTATTACTGAAAGAAAGGGTATTAGAGCTATTTTCCCCCCCTGATTTAAGGAAATTACACTCCTGTGTTTATCTTTCTGTACTTTTGCCCATGTCTATTCTTTCAGTGCCTTTTTTGTTTTCAGGTTATATGGTCTGCTATGTAGACACTTTTTTTTTGTTTGTTTAAGTTATAAATAGTTTAACCAGGTAGAATAATGTCTCTGACTATTTTGGCAGGTTCTCACGTAAGTTTGTTTCTAGAAATCTGAGCTTAAACTGCTATTTTAAGTTGTAGGTTACCTCTGTATTCGTGTTAAGATTTCTGCTTAGTAAATAAACTAGTCATCTTATTGTATTTTACTGATACTGTTCTTATTTCTGCTGTGGGGAGAGGCTGCATCAGTACTGAAGTTTTAGGATGTTTTGATGATATAAGTCCTAGACTCTGTGGTTTGAAGTGAAGCTTTCTATTTTTTTCCATGAAGGGTCAAAATTCCAACTGCATCTTCACTTGCAAGCATCTTCCACAGCAGTGGGTGTCTGCAGTATGTAGGAAACTTTGCAAGTGCTTACTAGATTTCTACACCTGTTTGTACAATTTTAATGTGTTTTGTTAGAGAGATGTGCCTTCAAACAGCACTCGTGATGTAGATTTTTTACCTTGAGTGTTTTCCATATACCTGATTTAAAAAAACCTAAATGTAATTAACAAAAAATAAGACATTGTCCTGAGAATTTTCCTGCAATTAGACAGATGAAAGTAAAGATGAGGAAAAAAAGGGACTATTCCAAATTAGATAAGGAACTGAAATAATTAGAAATGAATGGAATGTGCTATACTCAACCACACGTGACATCTCCTAGCTAAAATAAATTTTAACTAAAAAAAGTTCAAGTACCCATGGCTGTGAAATTAGTGCAGCACTGAGCTGGGTTGCTAAACTGTGGCTATAATATTGACCGAATGCTTCTGGCCTGGCCTACTGTATATGTTGTTAGTGCACTTCTACCGGCATTCAAGTGGCTTCCCATGTCTGCGTGACCTGCAATTGCACCCTTATAGGCACTGTAAACATAGTGTTGTTTCAGTGAACTAAATAGTCTAAAGGACTTGGCTGGGGAGAACAGGCTCTTCTGTCAGCTACTACCGTTTCACTTAATATTTTTCTTCAGTTCTCTTTAATTCTGGAGGCAAGAAGCTTTCTTTTTCTCCTCTCTGTTTCTCTTCTTTTTTTCCTTTTTTGTTGTTGTCCATGAATATTTCAAAATGAGATCAGAATGTGATGTCGATCACAGAAATTAAAGTTCCTAGGGAGAAGTGCATATTTGGTATATTTCAAATCTCATGATTTCTAGTTCAGTCTCATGATTTTATAATGGTCTGGCTTAAGATTTCTAAATGTGTGTGTTTGGCAATGCTAGATTCCATTGATAATATATTAAAATTTATAGCAGAATTTCCCAGCATCTGGGGAGATGGAAGTTCCTCCAACATCTAGCTACCTGCATATTAAGACACTGGCAAAATGTGTAAGATCTTCTAATTGCTCCCTCTTGTAACTCGCTATTCAGTCTTGACATACTTAAAACTAGGTCTGTGTTGTTTATGAGTCTCTTAGCAGATCTTTTCATAAAGACACAATGATTTTCAGGCTTAAAACAAAATTCAAAACTAGGCAATTTTTCAAATATTTTGTGGTTTTGCTGCATGCATTTGGTAGACCTTAAGCAGTATTAGGAGTATTTATGTTTCCTTTCAAAGTGTAATGAACTTCATACAAACCTACTCATAGCAGTCACCTTCAGAATCCTCCTTGCGTCTCTTCCCCATATAAAAGCTAGGCAAACTCTTCTGTAAGGTTTACTATATTTTTGTTATAAACTTATTGCCTGACTATTGTCTCTGCTAGTTAAGAGGAATGAAAGAGGAGTAGAGTACCACTTCGACATCTTAGCATATGATGCTTGCTGCTCTGAGGGCCTCAGAAATGACTAACGAAGGAGCATAGTTCTCCTAGGCTCCTCCTCTTTGTGTGTGCAGGTACTCATACAGCTAGTGAATTTGCACCTGTATGATGCTTTATTTATGTAAAATGCTTTCATCCTTCATATGAACCCATTTTTCATTTCAGTTTATCTAGTTGATTCTTCACATACAAATCTTTAATGTTTATTGCATAGCCACATTTTAAAGTTACAATGTTCTTGCTTTGCTGTAGGTTCCATAGACTTAATTGCTTTGGTTTTCATTACCAATAGAAAATAGAATCAATAATCCTCTTGATGTCATTCAGTCTACATATAATCTTATTAGAAAGGGCTGTGTGGAAGGAACTGCATCTCCAGGCTGAAAATGTTCTGTTTAAAAGGTTGCACTGGAACAATGAGTAAAACTAATATTTTAATGGATGACATCTATATTGTTTACCCAGTGTAACTCATGTTTCTGTTACTAATCTAAATTCTGAAGCCCAACAGAAGAATGCAAGTGTGTTGCATTATGTAAATGTCGTGTAAGGTTCATATTGTCAAGAAAAAAACTTGAAATAGATATCCAATTGCGAACCCCAAGGCAAGGATCACCAGCTGTCCTTCAGTTCCATAAAGTAGTAGCTAACCGGAGCAGTTCATACGACTCTCAGCGCTACTGTCGCTTCTTAACTCTTCCAATGCATGAATCCCCTATTGAACAGAAATAAATACTTAAGTTAGCATTTCAAAGCCTACATTTATTTTTAAAATTAAAGAAAAGCAGCACATTTTTGTAAATCTGAGAGTTTTTTATGGTTATTAAGCTAATATACTTTAGGCTATTTGGTCACATTAGTAACTGAAAAATGTAATAAGAACATGAATGTGTTATCACAGCTGATCTGTAATACTTCAGGTGTGTGAGATACAGTATGTCTCATTATTATTTAGCCCCCTGAGGTGTACTAGGGTCTTCACAGAAGACACAATCCTTGATAAATAGCAAGTGATTACCATCTCAAGCTCTGGTCTGGCAATTTACTATAGGAGCAGTACTTCCATCTGTGCAGAGCCTTATCTGCTTTAAGGTTCAGTCATATAAAGAGCTCTCTGCAGGAGGACTGCCTGGCTTCAATAGTTCCTTGTTCTCGCGTAGATCCCTATCTTGGTAGAGCTTCTTCTGTGCTCAGGGCCTGTGACTAAGCCATGACACAACTGGCAAACATTGTTCTGTAAAGGGGTCTGGGAGTTGCTGCAGGGAGATGCGCGCATGTACGTTCTGGTAGTTGTGGTTTTGCATCCTCCCTAGCTGCGAAAAAGGAATAGTGGAGTTTTTTGTCACAATCAGCTTGAGTTCCATTTTTTAAGTAATAGTGTACTGTATTTAATGAGGACCCATGTAATCAGGACACCTGCGTTCCTGGTATGTTGCCCAGGGAACCAATTTACCCTAATGACAGTGAATGACATTTACTGCTGCTTAGACTAGTGCTTAGTTTAAACAATAGTGCATTAGCAATATTTAACTTAATGGGGATGTATTGGGTTTATGCCAGTGGGTTAAGTAATGTTTAACTAGGTGTTAAATAGGTAATAATAGAATAATACTTTGACTTACGGAGTGCCACTGCATTCTACCTGGAATCTGTGTTAAATAAATGTTAAGGTACCTTACCTCGGAGTATCTGTTTTGAAAGGGGATGTAGTTTTTCTCATTTTCCAGAGCTGCACAGAGAAGCTAAGTCTGTCCAGTCTGTCCTCAGTTTGACATCTAGACAGTAATATATTGATATTAGCTGTGGATGGACTTGTGAGTTCCTCCTGAGTCTATAGCTGGGATAGATTTTGGACCCTTGCTTAAATTTCCTAGCTCTCTCTTCACTTAGTTATGTAGTGGTCCTCTCTTCAATTTAAGAAAAAAATAAAAAAGCTGAAAATGGTGTAAATCTACAACATGACACTGTTCTCCACAAACAGTGAGATCCAGCTGAACGCTTTAAAATGTTTGTATAATGTTCTGTTGTAGAATGAGTTATTTGGCTTCACATAACTTCCAGTATCATAAAGGAGACTTCAGAGACCAATGGCAGTGGGCCCCAGGCCGGTAAGGGAAGCTGGTTTAGAACTCAGAGACATGATTTACCATTGTGTGACCTCATGGTAATCCCTGAATATAACTGTACCAAACATGCCATTATGAAAGCTGCTGTGTATAACAAGAGATTGATTTCACAATGTTGACATCTAGAGCCCTGCAAAATTCTAGACTGTTTTATCTGGAGACTTGGATTTGTTGGACAGATGTGTAGTGCCATCTGCAACTGCTTTAAGCTTCACTGCATGTGTGGTTTAAGTTGCCTGAGTTCCAAGGATTCAAGGCCCATCTCTGCTGTAGCATAGCTGCTTAATATGGACTGCAGCTGCTAAAGATGACCTGTAATAAAAATCTGTAAAATGTAAAAAAATACAGGCTGACACATAATTGTTGAGAGAGGGTCTTTAACTCAAGTGTTCTAGAGAGAAAAAGCCAGCATGGAAAAGTGTAGAATCTGAAAAAGAAAATGGGAGTCGGGGAAGAGGGGGCACAGTCTGTGCCAATGGAGCTGGTAGAAGATGGCAACTCCACAATGCTGAGAATACCTTCCAGGGATCTCTGGAGGCAGATCGTTGCCTGCCTGGCCTGGGAACACTGTGCAAACTGCCTTATTGGGATAGTGAGCAGTAACACTTGGCTTCATAGGTTGTTAAATCCTCTCTATATTTTGCATGTGTTTAACCAAATAATATTTACATTGTTCTTCTCAGTGGAGTATACAGTGCTTGCAGTCTCTATGCTTGGCTAATGGTGCTCAGACAAGTGATATTTGGCTTCAAAACATTGGCATCTTTAAGGCACCTCCAGTTCATCCCTATTTTATCTAGATAGGGCTATCTTAGTTCTGTAAAACCTGTTGCGTTGACTCAGACTTCTGTGTGAAGATGACTTGTGTTCAAATCTGATTGCATGCAGTTTGGCTCCTTGGTGCTTCTATAAATGTTACAGTTGTTAGGTTGCTATGTCAGTACTGTATTTTACTGGAATTGGCAATCTCTTTAGAATGTCTTCATTCTCTTCTTTCTACTGATATTAATCAATTTGTATTAAAAGCTAGTGTCCTGACATGATCAGAAGAGATTTGGATGCTGCATCTTTCTATATAAGCATGACATGAATTATTTATATATATATATAAAAT
>NW_010139510.1:1204-62410 GCF_000699245.1 Pterocles gutturalis | reverse complement strand
ATGAGAAAAAACTTCTTTACAGTGAGGGCTGTAAACTCTGTCACAAGCACTGGAACAGGCTGCCCAGAGAGGTTGTGGAGTCTCCTTCTCTGGAGACATTCAAAGGCCGCCTGGATGCGTTCCTGTGTGATCTGATCTAGGTGTTCCTGCTCCGGCAGGGGGATTGGACTAGAAGATCTTTCGAGGTCCCTTCCAATCTCTAACATTCTGTGATTCTGTGATAACAATGTTGGTTGGTTTCAGCTCAAGATTTCAAATCTAGAAAAAAAAATTACAAATTTGGTCCTTCCAAAGCCAGCTCATTTCCTTTCCATTATGTCCTTTATGTGAGAATTTACTAAGCTTGAGAAATCAGTTCAGTTTAAATATTCCCTCTGCAGCCCATTCTAGCTGCTGTCTGTTACAGACTTTGTGGTTTCCTGACACTGCAGGCAGCTTAATTGAAAATTTGATTAAGCAAAATAATCGCCTGTTGTACAGCAAGAATGAGAATTTTTGTGGGAGAGCTGGTTTTTTGTCATTCATCTCTCTCAGGCCACTGTGTTTTGATGCACATTTGAATTGCTGTCATTGCTGACAAATCAGTCCCTACCCATCCTTTGCAATTATTATGTTTTCCACTGACATTTCAGAGAAAATAATAAAGATCTTAAAGTTTCTTAAGGACAAGATCCACAGTCCCAGTATCAGCTCTGGGTGATCTCTAACTACATATCACTAGTAAGGATTTAGCCAATTGAGTTGTTGTAGCTTAACTAAAATAGCTTCAGCAGAGTTGGAGGGTATATCAGCTTTTAAAGAAGATAGGAGATATCTCTCAGAGATGTGGAGAGCAGCTCTCCTCGTTGAGTTGTATCCTATCATGTAGCATAGCCTAACCAGAAGTTTTGACTTGGGAGAAACCCTTGAATTCAGTCAGGCATCAGAGCTGGACACAACAGGAGGATGGTGGCTTTTGGTTAACTGCTCAGTTACTGCTGTGCAGGAAAGCAGCTCCCTAGTGCCTGTACCTCTGGATTTCCAGTGGAGGACTGCATTCTCAAACGGGTTGTTTTGGGCAGCTTTCCCTCTCTCCCAGACCAGACTGGTGTCAAGTTCATGGGCATGAACTCATGTGTTACAGAAGGTAAGACCGAACAGCCTGGCAATGAACAGTAGCCAGGAAGGAAATGGGAAGGAGAGAGAAATAGGAAGGAAATAGCCTTTGCATCGATATCTAGAAATGGGTAAGAGGAGACCACTTTATCACAATACAATGTCAGTGTACCAAACCAATCACTTCCTGTTTTTTTCCCATGTTTCAAGCGTTTGTGCTGTTAATGAACATTGTTCTGTCTGCAGTGTTATGTTGGTGTGATTTTCTTGGGTGCAAAATCATCATGTCACCTAGTGCACTTAAGCATTCAAAAGGAAAATATGTTTTGATATTTTACATCAGTCAGTTTTAGGGAATCACTGGCTAATAAAATCTTTCTCTTGACTGAAAGGAACATTTCAAAAATTGGTGGTATAAATACGCTAGCTGGTCTTAAAGATGTTACCAGTAGGTTTTTCATCTTGACTAATATTTGAAATCCAGGTTCAATGGTATGTCAGATTTACAAATACGGATGACACTTCATCAGAAGAATTGGGAGGAGGGCAAAATATGACAGATAGTTTTCCAGCCAGAGTCAGTAGCTGACCACCAGTTTTTGCACTAGTGTCAAGAATCAATGGATAAACAAGACACATAGTTCTGAGTGATCTGTGGTCTCAGAGGATTATGAATTTTCAAATCTCAGTCCTGGATAAGCATTCTATTGAAAGTACTGAGATGTACTGATAAATAAGACATTCAGAATACCTTGGAAGATTGCAGGAAAAAAAGGCTGGAAGGGACTTTGAGAGGTCATCTACTCCCTTCACCCCCTCAAGGCAAGATAAACTCTACCTGTGACATTCCTGACAGACACTTGTCTAACCTGTTCTTGAAAAAAACACCAGTGATAGAGATCCTACATCCTCCCTAGGCAATCTGTTCCAAGGCTTAACTAGAAAGTTTTTCCTAATGACTATCCTAAATCCCCTTTGCCGAAATTTAAGCTCATCAATTCTTGTCCTATCTACCAGGGACATGGAGCAGATTATTCCCTGGCTTATGAATACACTTAAAAATTATGAAAATTTCTGACTTCGTTTCCCTGGTATAGGCCTTGTAATTTCAGGAGGTAAAAGGAGACTGGTAAGAAAAGAAGAAATCAGGAAGCAGTGCAGAGCAAGTGTATAGGCATAGGATTTAATATCTATGAACTGCTATATGCAGGTGTAAAAGTGGTGTATAATGAATGTACTTTTTATGGACTAAGGTGCTAGAAATCAATGACTAAGAGTACAATCTATGACTGCAAACAGCCAGGGGAAAACCGATTTTTTACAGGGATCATATCAGGACCACAAAGCTAAAACTTGTTGGTGGAACCTCAAAGGCTGGTTCTGATTTCCGTTTCAGCAAAAGTGGCGGTTGGTTTCTGACTTTGTTTCAAGGTCTTGGGAGGAAAGCAAATACGAAATAGAGAGAAATTATTTTGATCACATTGGGTAATATATAGGATATGTCTCAACTGGCAGTCATTTGGACCAGCAGAAGCAGACTGATAGGGTAAAACGGTGCTGGGGATCTCATACCCACGCTCTGTGCATTTCAGAGAGGGTCGGTCTGGACTAGTTGCAGCACAGGCCCAGGGACTGAATGCCTATAAGCAGTGGGAGCACTGTACATGTACTTCTGGAGCACGTCTTCTGGGTCAGGTTCACCAAACAGGAATCCAACTGATGCATGCCAATCAGAGCACAACAAGTGAAAACAGCCAGGAAATCCACTTTGAAAATTAAGTCTTGATTTGAGCTAAAATGTTGATTTTTTGCTAGATCAAGAAAGCATTTCAGCAGGCAATTTCAGGGGCCAGCTTGATGTTAAACCTAGAAACTGATCACACAAAATGGAATTGTTTCCCTAACCAGTACAAGCTTCAATTCATGGAGGAGTTGTTCCTTTAATCCGCTAGATTTTCAGAGCCAGACAGTGTATTTTCTTCAGTCAGTATGTTCATTTAAGGGGTTCCCATTCTCCTCTCCCCTCTCAGTCACTGCTTGCTCCCTCAGCTTTGCTGACATACTTGTTTATGAACTGTGAACTTGATCTGACCACCTAAGGGCAATAGGAGAGCAGACCAGAATGGCCACAGTGAGTGCAAGGACAGTCATTACACCATCATCGCAAGTGAGGAAAAAGCTGTAGATCTTCAGTCTCTGGGGAAATGATGTACCCTGCCAACAAATATCTGTCTGAGCCATAGGACTGACAAACAGCCCTTGACTCCTTCATAGCTGTTTCCACTGCCCCCCTAAAGTAAGTAGACTGCTTAAAGCAGGAGTAGGGTAAGGGAGACCACCCTAAGGGACTGCGTTTGTTGGGCAGACGAGAAAGGAGGAGCAGTGTGGGTGATGAGGAGAAAACTACAGGGATACAGGCAAGACAGTGAAGCCTTGGTAAGGATTCTAGTGTTGAGTCTCAAAAAGTGGATGACAGAAAGAAAAGCCATATAATGGAGGCTGCCTGGAAGCAGCCTCTAGCCCTGATGCTGCTCTTCTGATATTTCTTCAATTTTTTGCAATTTAGTTGTTTGTATGGCTTTTTGAGCCAGAACAGAAAGCAACTTTTTTTCCCCTAGTCACCTTTTTTTTTCAGCCAGGTCAGTGTCCTGGTGGTCTTCTTTGTGTGACCACACAAATGACCAATGGAGGATGGGGTTTAGGAGAAAGAGCAGGGGAATGCCTAAGTCATCACAACCACCTGAAAAGCTCTGTGTAAGCTTTGTATAGCCAAAGACAAACTAAATGCAACCTAGACTGACCGAGATAAATGACATTAAGGTTATTCATCACTGCAGTTCGGGAAGCACTTAACATGATTTAAAATGGGAGAAATGTCCAAATATAGAGACCTGTCTTGATCTCAGTGGACAAAAATCTCCTTTAAATTCAGCATGCAATTTATTTTACCTGTCTTCAGTCACCTAAAAGTTAAATGTCAAAGCCAGGTTCCCTTTGTATTCACTCAAGAGAAATGGACATTTTCAGAAGGTAACTGATCCCTCCTTAACATGGATGTCTGACACAGGTCACATAATTTGCTTTCTGAAGGTGCCAATTGCTCCCTGTTGACTGGAAAAAAAGAAGCACGGTGGCAAACTCAGACTTAGATGTCTGATTTTTAGATGTGTGAAAGTAGGTGAGGTGGATCCTGTCCTAGGGAATCTCACCACTTGGGTACCACTGCAGAGTCATATGATCAAAGCTGTATTTCACTTATATCGCCAAAGCATTAAGTGGCCTGTACATAAATAAGACCTTGTGGGTCAATGACAAAACTCCATTACTCCAGGGGAGTAGGAGTCAGTCAATAATGAGAAACTACACTCGCTGACTGAGATAGCCTAATAATTCTTTCCACTGTGAACTTCTGGTTTGTGATATATATCTATTTTTTACTAAGATGTTTACCTTAAATCAGAGGAAGGGTTGGACTTGGTGTGAGTCATCTCAGTGCCTCACCAAACATTGCAATGTTTTGAATTTTAAAAAATTTGGAAAGGACATTATAATTTAATTGTACAATACAAATCATCACAATAAGGTAACTACTTTAAAAAGCTTTTTTTTGTGTGTACGCGAATTTCCTTGTTTATTCAATGGTTACATTTCAGCCTATAAACAACCGTTTTTTTCAGCTGTAAATATTTTATTACATGCCCTTCATTTCTGTTATGCAAAAAAGCTTCTGTTGTACTATCAGTCAGGTTCTGCATGACGAAAACAATACTTCAGTTAATTTTTTTCCTCTAAAACTGAGTAGGATTTTATCAGTTTTACTAATAGGCTACAAGTCTCCCAAATCCAGGCACTGTATAAAATTTCCTTGGTTTCACTACCAGCTTCATGAATGTTTAGGTCAATAAACATCACCCTTTGCTATACCGAGAAATGTCTGATTTTGAAACTTTCTGTTCCTAAGAGACTCCCTCTGTGTCCCGGCAATGTGTTGATGCAACCTCTCCTTCTGTGACGCGAGGTGCACCATTACATCAGGTCCATGATCATGCAGAGTCGGTGTCCTAAGAAGAAAAAAGAAATTAACATACATGAACGATACACAGCACGCTTCTTACTCTAGCTGTTTAGCAACATATTAAAAAAATAAAACAACCAAAAAAATCAAAGCAAAACAATTGTGGCTCATCTTCAAGCACCAGATATTTTCTGTGCTCTTCCCTCATGTATGAATGCATACAGGTGTGCACCAGCACTATATCACATCCAGTGTTACTGGCATTTAAGTACTAGGCTCCCAAGTGGAAGAAGTACTGTGGAACATTATCTTACTCAGGAAGTAAAAAAAAAAATACTGAGAGTCACCCAGATAGCTGTCGAACTGTGCCAAGCTCACCAGGAGCTATAGTAGGTGTAACTGTCTGTACGGAAAAAATAAAAAGGAACAAACTGGGGTTAAAGTTTTGATGACCATCTCTGGGGCATTTTCCCCTTCTGTGCTTTGTTTAAAAGCTACAAAAGCCAATCTTTGCTCAGGAAATAGCATTTTGTTTATGTGTGATGAGTTTGTCTTTTGACAGACTTTCACTTTAATCGGAGTTTGACTCTATCATAACAAATGGCATTTGTGTTCTTCTGAGCAAGGAGCTAGACAAAATATAATTAGAAATACTTTAGCTGACCTTTCATAAACCATGATCCCCAACAAAATTGTTCGGAATCACATTAAAAAATGGTCTTACATCTTTTGTGGGTACAGACAAGATTACAGGATACTTTTATTTTAGAATAATTACACAGTGACCTTCAGCGTTATTTGCAAAGGTCATATTCTCTTCACATACCCTTGCTTTCCTTTCAGTTTTCCCTTTTGTCCCACCAGACATAAATTTAGCAAAGGAAGAAGAAAGAGAGAGTATTTTTTCTGTGGTTGAAAACTGAAGAAGATAGTTCAAAGTCCCCATAGGCACTCAGAGGGCTGTGGGCTATGATAGGCTATTTTCTACCATTTAGCTCCTGTATTATCACTACTCCTTTTTCTTCATTATTCTCCACTTATCACATGCAGCATCACTACAGAGCCCAAATAGAGAGTTGTAATTACCCAGCTGCCAACTGATAGTACCCCTTCTATCATCTTTATCTCACAAGGCCTTGCTGTTTCATCATTGGATAAAACTTGCCCATGGCAATGCCTGTGATAGTACATCTCAGAGATACATTTAAAGTTTACTCATTTATCGCAGAAAAATGCTGAACCCATGTAATTATTAGATACACTTGCCAATTTATTTGTTCAGTAAGGCTACTTTAACTCCTTTTTCTATCAGTTATTTGTTCTGTTCTTCTTGAAAACACTGAGGTCACCGTTGGGCACTGAGATGAAATAGAAAACATTTAAGCCATCCAGGCAGAAGGCAGTCCAGAGACTCATTGATAAAAACAGACTTATATTTTTCACAGCTATATAATGTGAAAGACCCAGATTTTGTACATATTTTTTTCTTACATCACCCTATGAGGCTAACTTGTGGGTCACATGGCTTGAGCATCCCATGCTTCCAAAGTAGATTTCACGCACTGTGCCATGACTGTCAGGTCCAATCCAGGAATACCACATTTGGGAAATAAGTAATCTGCTGACAAGCGTAAAAACTGAGCGTAAAAATGTGAGGACATAATATTAAATGTATCCAGATGCAATTGCTCTATGAGTAGTCAGCATCTGCTCTGGCCTGCCTGTCTATTTTAAACTGGTGTTTTGCTTTAGGATCAATGTAAGCTTTCTGTCCTTCAAAGAGAAATAAAGCATAGGAAATGGAAAAACAGAGAGTAAATGAGAGTTAAAAATAATGTTTTCCTAAAATTTTTAAATCACATTCACAGTAGAGCAACAGCAACAGCAACACTTTCAGCTGAATCCCACACCAGTGCATGCTATGGGGAGCCCCACAGAGCTGCCAAATAGTGTTGGAGATTCTCACACATGTTACCTGGGCCATGGGGCAGGAGGCCTGAATTTGGGCTGTGCCACGGATTTGCTCTGCAACCCTGGGCAAGTCACGCAGGATTTGAAAAAGTAGATGCCTGAAGTGAGGCATGGTGAACAAAATCAACACAGGCACAGTAAAAAGCACTGGGGTCCCAGTGCTAAGACGTCTCAGTAAGTCCTCAGCAATTCTCTTGGGCTAGCCAGCCTCAGCAGCTTGTCTCAGGTGCGATGCTGTCTCTGTGCAGGAGGGTCTGTGTACAGCTCTGCTTGCATCCCTGCTGCCCCCAAGGCAGGAAAGTCAAGGCAGGGCGAGCCTGGCTGGTTCTGTGCATATCCAGGTACCTCAGGTTGGGCTCTTCCTGGTGCAGAGGTGACTTCTCCTCTCCTGAATTCCAGTTGCCCTGAGCAGCAGCAGAGCAATACTACATAGGAGTTAATAAGCTTGGCTAGATCTGAGCTGGCTCTGCATCCCAACATCCATGGTTTATCAGCCACCTGGATAAACCACCCACGGGTAATTGGGAGTTGACTGTGTAATACAGAGCAAGAACAAGGAACATATGAACAGGAGTCAGAGAAGCCAGAAAATTGAGAAGAGCATTACCGGAGCTAGTCAGTGGCAAATTTTGGGGTGGAAGGTGTGTCTGAGCCACCGCTCTTTGAGGGCAATTCTTCCTAGCCCCAGCAAGAGATGCTTGACTCCTGGGCTTTGTGGGACACAATTTCTGAAGCTGGGGCCTCTATCCAGGACAATCCTCTCCTGTAGCAAACCTGGTAGTAACTTCCCTCCTCCATTGCCTGATGCTGCCATCAATGGCCCTTTGGGGGAGTTGAAAGGCCTGCCATCAGACTGTCACCACACGTGGTCTGGAGAGATCTGAAAGGAATCAACCTAACCATTGAATTTTTATTTAAAAAATCCTTATTTAAATGTCTATGCCCTGACCTGTGTGCATCTCAGTTTCTCATTTGTGAATGGTGAAATCACAAAACTTCCTTGTTCTGGGGTAAAGAGCTTTGAGACCTGCTCTCATTACCGTGATCACTTAGGCTAACCACACCATTTTGGCACTGCAGAGTGAAAGGGGATCTTGAAGATGTTCTGGAGGAGATGATTGCCTGAGATGCCCTCTGTGAGATAAACACCAGGATCCCACTGGGTCTTCTATTCACCTTCCAAATATTACACATGTACCACACCCTTTGGAGAAATTCAGGTAGCTTGAAACTTAGGGAGTTCACCAACACGAGAGAAGCCTGAAAAGGTTTCACAAAGCTCCCACCCACTTGAAAAAAAGAGAATGCAAGATAATTAGTGAAAATTGGCATCGAATATTGGCTCCATAAAGTGTGTTAGAGTTTTTCTCTCCCCCTGCCCCAAATAGCTCTGAACAGTGCTTGTGTGAATCCTGACACAAAATGACATAGTGTATAATGAATTTTTAACTAATATTTTGTTGAGTTTGTATGCATTTCATAAATTTTTATTACTTCTTAGCACTCTGCATTTTAGTACAGAGGTTATAATGGCAGTTACTAAGAAAAAAAAAACAAACCCAAACCTATTGCTCTTTTAAAAGCAGTTCTTTTAATTAAGCAGTCAATGCATAGTTGAAATCGTGTGCCATGCAGTGAATAGTTGGCTTGCACGACTGTGTAAATGCCGACAGAGAGACTGAGCAGCTCACCAGCCCTAAAAGCCCTTTATTGCAAGTACAGCAGTCATTTCACCATATACCGTAGTTAATATTCAGGAAATAAAATTATTAATATTATTTAAATATTTGGCTCCATTTAAGAAATTTTAACTTTGAAACAGAGCCGAACCAGATGCTGGCTTTCTTCACTGAGCCAAAACCAGCATATGGCCTTCCAGATCTGGCTGCTCCCCCAACTAGCACCACATATTTTTCCTTTTGAGGAAGGCAAGCCCAAGAGGTAACATGTTCATCCTCTTTCTCTCCCAAGGCAAAACTCCTCAGGATCTCAGCAGCAGGACATTTGTCTTTTCCTGCTTTCTGACTGCTACAAAAGACTCCGAGAAGTTTGTAGGTCAGGCCTCTATATTGCATGTTTGTCAGGGTGAGCTAATTGTGAGGAGCAGACACATACTTCCCCTCACTTTCTCAGAGACCAGAACGGTGATCTTCCAGATGGAAAGAAGCCTGGCTTGTTCCCCCCTTGCCAAGCATGGTTTGACTATGGGGGAGCAAAGAAGTGCTCTGTGGAAAGAGAGGAGCCGGTTCATTCTCCCTCTCCAGATCCATGGAGGAGCAGGGGAGGGAGCCTCACTTTCTGACTCCCCCAGACATTCTCTGTGTCTGGGCTTGTATTTCTGTGGCCCAGTCCTCGCCATATTAACCCCAAAAGGTCTCTACTTCCAGCCGCAGAGACCTGTGAACTGTTTCAAGGACAATTTCTCAACCCCATTCAGAGAGGGGAGAGGTTCTGCCACTTGCCCTTGCCCAGCTCAGAGGAGCCTTCCCATAGAAGGGTTTGGGGAAAAAATTGTAGAAATTGTGAAGATTCACAACTGTACACCATGAATCACAGTAAATTGAAAGCAAGTAACAAATACATTGGTTCTGTACTTAGCCTGCTCCACATGTGCAAGGTCTGAGATTTCTAGGGTCCAAGCCCAGGGCACAGACACTGCTGCAGGTTCAGTGCCATGGGCATGTGTCACACGTGCTCTCACAAACTTTGCTTTTGACTCTGGTGAAAGTAAATCTTGTTCTTACCTAAATAATCAGGGTTTTTTGAGGTTTTGTGGAAAGGGGCAAGGGAAGCCTCTGTTGTTTGTATTGCTTTTACCTAAAGGTCCACTGAATAGATAGGGTTGAGCCCTTGGTTCGGAAACGCACATGCTTGAGCAAAGCCCTGTTCAGCAAAGTGCTTACATGCTGAAAGCTAAGCATAAGCCTTGTACTCTGTTCACTTCTGGGACATCCATTTGTATGCATTGAGGTGTAAGGTTTTGAAATGATTGAATTGTGTAAGACGATGTTCAACCTGGGTCAAGTCCAGAGGGGAGACAGATCTATAGCTGAAGTTTATTATAGATCTTGAACCTCTTCTTTGACATTGTTTCTAAACAGGAGAGGAGAAGAAATCCAGAACACCTTAAAGTTGCTCCAGAAAGAATAAATCAGATTCTCCATCCGTGTAATATTCCTTGCATTTCTAAACTCATCTCAGAATGTGTTTTTTATATATTCATGCATGCATGTGCATGTGTATGGCTATATATATATGTAAGTTCCCTGAAATACCTTTTCTTGTTTTGTAGCCAAAGTCAAGTAGTTTTCAACCCAGTTATTTATAGCAGATAAATTTAATAATTTTTATTATGAAGTTTAGGAATGAGAAATACAGGTTTAGCATCATATACAGATCTATGTCTTTGTAGACGTGTCTATTCTATAAATCCTCAGTTTAATTTTGCCAAAGAACCACATTTTCCAAGCAGAAATGTGGGCAACCAAGGCATGGGTGAGGGGAGAATTCTACAGTATTAATTACCTTACACCACAGAGGCAGTTCAGCCTTGATGATGGGTAGGTAAATTTTTTTGTCCAAAATACATAAAAACAGGACAATAATTGCATCTTTTTTCATATCAGTGAAAAGTTTTTGCCATTATTACCAGAATGTCCTGAGAGTGCAGCGCTGAGGAGAACTGAGGGTGTGCTCTGGAAGAAGAGAGTTGTTACCAGTAATATTGCAGAGTTTATGAAGAAAGAGATGAGTTATTTTTAGAAAATCTGTTACATGTCTCTCGCCTCAAATTCACATGCCAAATAACCTATCACAGTTGTTTTTATTATTTGGTGCTACTGGGAGTATCCAGAGTGATCTACCACAGCACCAAGCCCTGTACAACCACAGAGAGAGATGTAAACAGTGCCCCGTGGCATATATATCCTAAACAGACAAGACAAAGGGGCAACGTGAGCAGAGGACAGAGACAGAACTGCAGAGAGACAATGTAACGCTGAGGCTAAATCAACAATGCAGATCTGTCACCCAGGTAGGAACAGATCTCTCACATCTCCTGAGCCTCAGACCAGTACGTTAAGCAAAAGGCATTCTTGGTTTCTTTGTTTTTACCTTCTAGACCTTCTGCTCATGTTTTGTCTGTCTGTAGCTTGGTTCAGTGACTGCTATACTCATCCAACTGAAAACTTTCTAGGTGCCATAGCAGAGCTTCCCCAGCCACACAGGGAAAAGATACAGCAGCAGATGGGGTCAATGTCCTCCTGTCCATCCCTTTCCCAGAAGAAAGGATCTCTCAGGACAATAGCAACAACCATCAGCACTGTACGTACAATTGAAATAATGGTGGCACTGGCATAATATTGGCCTTTGGCATGTCTTCATGGTGTCTGCTTCACGTCTGCCTGAAATCGAGCCTGTGGTGGATCAAAAAGGTGCTCTTCCCAGGAGGACCATTGCTTTTTTTTCTAGAGCGGGACACTGGGCTGTTGCTTGCTGGCGCTAGGAGGAGAAAGGTTCACGTTACATTAAGGAGGGCCCAGTTGGCCAAAGGAAAATCTTTAAAATTATATAATAAAAGGGGTCGTGTTCTGCACTGTGGATTGGGGCCTGAGGCTAGCTAAGCAGTCTGGCCGAAAATCAGCTCTTCAGAAATGAACACAGACACCACCTACACCTGTGAAAGAATAGGCTAGGAAACTTCCCCTGGAACAAGATAACAAAAACACAGCAGAAAGTTATTCTCACATCTTCCATGGGAGACAAACATTGTTTAAGGAGATACCTCACAGCTCTTGGATTTATCAAGGCCAGTTACAGAAATGGCCTTTCACGTAATATTTTACCAGGAATCAGAAATTACAAGACCTTGATGGATGCCAGGCATTCAGGTAGGTATTTTTTTTGGAACTTTGTAAATGTTGGCTTCAGGCACTGGTAGGATTTTAAGCTAGTTAGACATTCCAGTGTATTTACTGGTCCCTATTGATAACCCTAAATCAGTGGGTTATGTTTTATTCTGGTATAAAGACCTTTTTTCCCTTGGCAGGTTCTGTTCTGATTTGTTCCTGCAACATCATGTGAATCACTTTGTTTTATTACTTATTTCAGTTAATTACCATGCTAGCAAAGCTAACCGTTCTACAAACCCCAGGATCATCTGTAGTGGCCAAGGTATTTACAATGCAGGCTCTCCAGTACAGTAGCTGATTTTAACACTAAATTACACATTTTTTTTGTAAGCAGCTTTCCCCTCAGCTCTCACCCACTTTCAGGAGTGTTAGATGAATACCATTGAGTTCAGCTTTCAGACAATAAAGCCTGGTCTTACAGGCTCTGCCTTCACTACAATTTTAGCTGTGTCAGTCAGAATCAATAAGACTGAGGGGTAAAATGTTAGCCAGGACTGATCCCATCAACTCCTATACTTCCTGCTTGTAATCTGAGCTGTAAACTAAGTGGAACTAGAAATGAATCTCACCCTTGCCTGTTAGGAAAATTTTGATTTTTTTAAAACTCACTTTATCCTTATACACACTAACCAGGGGCTATAACTTTCCAGAGAGAACTGTTTTCACTAACATGGTTACCTCTCTCAAGCAGATGGTGGCAGATGCATTTTCCCTTTTTCTCTCCGCTGGACAGACCCTTATGACAGATCACATTTTAAAGTCAGAAACTGTACAGTCTCAAGTCCTTTCCTCAATCACACAGCCCCCAAGCAGTTCAAAGGGCAACATTTCAAGGGTTTCACTCGCCTCTCCCCTCAGCTTCAGCAGAAGTTTGCAAAATCGTTTTGAAAGCATTTGTCTTCACAACAGATCTAAAGATGCCCGATACTTCAGCAATCTGGTAAACAGCAAATAAAACTCTCGGGCATACTCCCTTGATACTTCCACTACTTTGAAAGACAAAGGCAAATTGACTGCCAGATGAGAGTTCTCCAGTACATAAATCCTTGTCTGCAAAGCCACAGAAACTTTGCACAATGCCTTTATCTTTCCTCTCTTTGACTGTGGTGATATAATGGGGACACTGTGTTCAAACAGCTCTTTGCTGGAAAAACTGCAAACACTCCAAAAATTAAACCTAGCACAATTGCATTCAGGCTAATGAAAGCTGGGAATGTTACAGAGGTGACGCTCTCCATCTTCGCGATGAGGGTGCATTATGGGACCTGTCATTCCCTGGCACTCCTGGCTGCCAATCTACTGTAGGGAGCAGCACTAACAATACCCAGCGCCTTCCCGACTGTGGGGTTTGTGTCACAAAAGGGCAGCAGGCTGAGGAATGGGGAGGGTCAGCTGGGGAGTGGGGAGAGAGAGAAAACACACCATGGCACTCAAGTGGGGCTGACGCCTTGAGCCTCTCTGTCTTGGGGCATTGATAAGTACTTTAATGCATGTTCTCAGGCAGGACAGTTGACATTCAGGGAACCCTTGCTAAAAGAAAAATGGGAAGTGGTGCTTTTGTCTGTATTTTCAACTACAGTCGCAACAAACTCTTATACAAATACTTTAATTACCTGCTTCTCCTCCCTCCTCTAAGAGAGATGAACCAAACACACAGACTGACAGAGTTCAAAAGACTTTTTCTAAGAACTATATAACCAAAAATTACCACTTTCTCCAGAATTTATATGAAAACCAGGAAAAGCAAAACTATCTGTGACAAGTATGTCAAGGAAGTGTTGTTATTCGCAGATATTTCAAGGGAAATCAGTATCCATCTAGAATTTGCTTACTTGCTCAACCCTTGACTCCTACAGCTGAAGGTGTCCAGTGTCAGGTGTCAGAGTTCAAGAGGGTATCAACTAAAAGGCATTGTTCAGCACATCATTAATCTCCAGAGGATCTTCATCTGCAGCGCACAGCCCTGCGCACCAGCAGCGAATAATAGGGGAGCGGAGCTGACGGCAAGTGCTCACACATGAGGCAACTGGAATTCTGGGCCAAACAAAATGAAGCAATGCTCTGACAAGGGTGGGCTCAAACAGGGTTCATCTCGAGGCTAGGTGATGTGGAACAAGCTAATCAGAGCCACACTTGGGAGCAGGATGTGAGACCTCTGAACTGGGGGAGGGACTGTTCCTGTCTCAGCCACCCGTGGTGTTAGAAAGACTTTCACTGATCTTAAGGTGCTTTGAATTTGGCCCTGCATGAGTTATCAAGTTTTATATTGTCAAAAGCCCCTCAGAACTGTTTCAGGAAATGGTGCAGACACTCAGAAACTGAAGTCATGCAGGAGGTCAGCGTGAGACCCAGGGAATGACCTCAGAGAAAGGGAGTTGTTAACCACCATGACAGACCTGGTATCTTGGAGGGCTTAAGGCTGAGGCAGTGCATGTTTTCAGCACGATATGTTAATAACAACAAGCACTTGTGCTCTTCTGTTTCTGATACACTCACCAAAACAAGGTTCCTCCTCCCGTTTACAAAAAGCCAGGGTCATACAAGGGGAATGCATCTGCCTGACAGCTCAAGCATTTGGAATAAACAATGAGTGCTAGAGACTCCTGGGACAGGAAGCCCAGAGAGGAGGGTTGTGTGTGGCTGCGGGTGTGCAATAGACGTCCTTCGTGGGTGCACACACAAAGTAGGTGCCTAGTTGCCTTCCCACAGATACAGTGTGTTTTCATATGGAAGACTGGTCTCCCAGAGTCATGGAGTAGGATTAGGAACAAACTCACTTCTTCAGACCATGAATTTGTTGACTACCCACAAAATTTATTGCTGATTCTCTGTGATTCTGGGTAACTCTCTCAAGACCGACAGCCTTTTCTGATAAACCTTGTAGAGGAGTGTTTAGCATAGCACTTGGTCCTCTTACATCATCCTAATTCAAAAGCTAAAGAATAGTGAGAAGTCTGCCAACTAGCCAAAATAAAAACAGCAGCAGCAACCCCAGTTAACATTCATTTCCATATATACCACAGCTATGTGCCGAGTGTCCTGCAGCTGCTGCTGCCTGCAGTGCCGCTGCCCCATGCCAGCAGCCATCAGGTAGCGGGCAGGATGGATGCTTTACTGGGCCACCCTTCAGCTTGCTGCTAAAGGCAGGATGATGCACCACAGTGGTGTCTGGGTTTGTGGGGTCAGATGTACATAAAATCCACTGGTAGACAGTCCTCTACATTCCAGCGTCGTAACAGAATCCTAATTAAGGCTGTAAAAGTTATTTTTTTGATTCCCAGATCCCCAGTAATTCACCCACGCTTGATGACTGGTTAAGCTTTTTTCCAGCTGAGTAACTGTGGTGGGAGTAGGAAGAGAGATCCCACCCAGAGTGCCTCCAGCTCAGATGAAAATAGGCCACTGGGGGTCCATATCTTGCCCCAATTCTCATATAATTATTTAAATGATTTTGAAGAAGGGAACCATGGGAGAGAGTGAGAAACCTACTCCATATTTCATAAACTGAAGTACTGAGGTGTCCTTGTGAAAGGTGTTGTCTCAAATCTTTAAGGAGGAAAGAAAATTGAATTTGGTCTTCTAGATCCTTAGACAGTTACCAAGGATAAGCTACGGGCTAAAGCCACCATGGGTCATTTGGCTGAGTACCTTACATTCCCATCTTTCTTGCAAAGAAAATGGGAAAATAATTTCCTACCCTCCCCAATTACTTATCTTAACAGAGTAACTTTTTGGTTACTTTTCTTGTAACTAAATAATGGAGCTTGGTTTGCAAAAGATATTAATCACTCTATTACCTCCCACATTTACATTAAAAATGAGGAAATATATTTGGCTTTCTGGTTTCTCTATAAGAAAATTGTTATCTTCTTGACATTTTTTCAAGGACCAAAATCCTACGAAACAAAATTAAATGGAACAAACTTAAATGGGAATGAGGTTTTCATTAATAATTCCAGAGAGAAAAAAAATGTTTCTATCAATACTCTATATTAGAAGCACACAGTAATGCCATAACTTAAAATAATTAAGTAAAAGATGAATAATCCATAGTGGATAACACCAGCAAATACGTTTATGTATGTATTTGTAGCAAAACAGCTGCTCAATACTAATCAAGGGTATCTGAATTTACCACAATAGAAATGTTTGAGAAATTTTATTATGATGACAGCCTGATGCACAAAGAGAGAAACATCTTACAACAGAGGAAGGTTACTAATCACAACAAAACAGACAGCAAAAGACATAAGATATCATAGATGTAAGAAGGATCCTCTCCCTTATTTCTTGGAAGAAGATGTGCTCATTAACACTGACGATTTATTTTGCCCAAAACATCTTTCCAGCTTTCTAGAAATCTTAACAAGAGAGAATATACTCGAGTATGAGGGTAGACTTAATTTCAAGTATTCTAGAGGTGGGCTAATTAACTTCATCCTGAATCACATGTGATGAACTTCTCCGCCTCCTCCATTAGAGCAGAGGTTAACACCAAAAATAGAAAAAAAGCCTGTGTAGAAGCAGCAGTACGTTACAAAGCCACATGCTGTAAGGTTCCTCAAACTGTTAATCCACAAGCACGTAATATGATCTTAGCCCATTTGAAGAGGTAAGTACTTTACAGGCATTTCATCGGTCTCTCTTCATTCTGGGGTATTCAGCTTACTCAGTTTTACAGTCCCCTGGCATCTAGTGAACTTGGAGGACAGAAGAGCTTTAAGAATAAAAGGATGTTATCCACAAACTGAACAATATTACATCCAATAGCCACCATATGGCAACATCAGTCACCTTTTCTTGTGGATTTGGGCAAGCTGTAAACCGCAACTGGAGAAAAAAAAATTAAAAAAAAAAAAAGAAAGAAAACATCATATTTGGCAGGCAACCTTTACTGAAGACTGAAATGGTCCAATGCCAGATTCTCAAAGAAAGCAAGGCAGCAAAGTTGCATTGACGTGGTACAAACCCATTTAAATTCCTCTTCAGTGGGTGTAACTTCTCAGAAAAATGGCTCAACCACAGTACATCTACTTTTCTGAAGTTCTCCATTCCCTGCAGGTGCTCATGGCCCTGTTTTTGCCTCCCTTGTTAAGTTTTTGAGGGAAGGGAAGTAAATACACTGTTTATCTACCCAGCTATCAAGAGAGGCTGCCAGACAATTATCTGTTGGAACCAGTTAGTCTCATTACGACTGTGCAAGCTTCTACAATAGTCAACACACTCTCCAGAAGAAACATTCATTGTCAGATCACCTTTTAGGTCATCATCGCCAGGCTCACGGATGGCACCACGCACACAGCAACAAAAGCCAGTCAGCACTTTGGCCAAACGTGCAGCCAGCACTTTTGTCTGAATGAGTCTATCCAGTTCCTTCCTGCAGCCCTGGAAAAAAAAAAAAAGGAGTGATTGTGCAGGCACAGAGAAAAACCAGTAGTGCCTAGCACCTGTGCAAGAGCTCAGAGTGCATTATATTTATTCAAGTTTGCAAATAAGGGCTGCTACTGTGATTCCTGAACAAAAGGAGCTATTAAGATAAGTGAAACTCTTGCTCCCTTTCCTGCCAGCTGAGTAGCATCTTTATCCCCTCTGTACCTCGGGATCCTCCCTGCCTCCAGCTGGCTCTGCCCTCTGCAGAGGCAGGGGCGAGCTGCTTGGCAGCCCAGAGTTGGAGTTCAACATTTCCTCCCTTCCTGATCTCATTAGCATGAGATTCAGACAGAGCTGCTCCATTCAGAGCCCTGGCCTCCGCTTGGTTTGGGGGTCTCTGATTCCTGTTTCTGGCCACTGTGCAACCAAAGAGAAAGCAGGGGGTGAAATTATCTGACACTGCTCCTTTCTGAGGGAAACAATGACTGCTGGTAGTCAAGCAAAATGCTATGAGCTAACGAAGCTTTTATGAAAAGTACACGTTGATATTTTGGTGAAGCTACATCCCTCAGGAGTCAGTATTTCTCCTCCCAGAACAACTTCATGGGCACAGCAGACCAGGAGGTAAATTGCAGCCATCCCAGAGTTTCTGTTTCTTCCTGACAAGTTGCAAGTAGGTAGAAATGGAGAGAAGGATTGCATGGAGATTATAGTTCTTCAAAATCCAGTTTCTTATAATGCGTGACTGTGCCTTTTCCACACTGACATGAAAAATCATTCACAGTGATGCTTTAAAGCATTTTATATTTATTTTATATATTTATATTTCTATAGTATACATATATTTTTAAAGGGATTTACAAACATAATCTACTACCCCTCCTGCAGATTAGTATGTGATAGCATTTCTCTTTGGAGAAAGAAATGAGGAAACAGAGACCTTTATGAAGGAAGGTGTGACTCCCCTTTCTCCCTAGCTTTAAATGAAGTCAGCATCTGGCTTGGATATTCTTACATTCTTGTTGGATTTCTAAGATAAGAAAACAGATTATAAAACAGTTACGTGACTGATATGCAGATCTCCTACCCAGCACTGTCTAGTTCCCGGGAGGCAACTGAGCTAAGAGCTGGAAAGCAGAGATTCTGTGCCTGGCAGGTCAAGGTGTTGTTCACCAGCTTGTCTCCCTCGCCTATTTGGACTGCAGATCTGCTTGGGAAGGGATATTCTCTTAACATGTGCATGCTGCCTGGCATAACCAGTGTAATGAGACTATGCAACATCATTGTCCATTACATTGCACTATATGCTGTTAACACATGAGTTTAATACACTCTGTGCACTCTGCTAACAGACTTAGATACTATATATAATCTGTTACACACGGGACTTAATTTCTGTTTTTACATAGATAAATGTCACTTAGTAAGATCAATGTCTTGACATTTTCTTCAGGACAGATCTCAGGCATGACAAACGATTAACATTGCTTACGCACTTGACCTTCTTTTTCCTAAAACCGTCAGAGATTGATTTACTTTGCTTTGTTGCCCAGTCTTTGTTCCCTAAATCAAACATGATCACCTTTCTTTACCTACGGATGTGTATCAGTCTTTTGCACCACCTGTAGGTTCCCCTCATTTCTTTAGTCCTGCTCATCTTTGAAAAGTTAGGATCGGCTTTGGAAAAGGGTGTAAGCTTCTAATTCAGCTTCTCAGAGGACCAAATCACTGGTGAACTGACGTTCCCCCTGAGAGGGAGTTTCCAAAATGAAAATGTGTTTGCTCCTGAAAACTATGCTACCTCTGTCGCTGCCAGTAAACTACCTGTTAGGGCTCTTTTGACTGCCCTTCTTTTTAGGACAGATGCTTAAAGGCTCCTTGGGACCACAAAATAGTTAAAAGAAAGTTGCCACACTTTAAAATGTGTATCTCTGTTGGTATAAATCCCTTGCTTTCACAGAGGAATGGAACCGCTCCATTAACATCAGCTGCGGGTGTGAGTACCCATACCCTTGCCACAGCCCCTCTTTGCACTCTGCAGCTCTGGCTCACATCAAGGTGCAGCTTTTTTGCTATTTAAATAGGCTCCATGAGGAACAAGGTAGCTTTCAAGTTTTAAACAGAAAAGCAATCTTCAAAGCAGCCCAGAACCTGCTTCAGGTGGGAATATGAAGGGATGGAATAAGGAGCGTAGGAGGCATGGTATTATTTTGGAAACAGGGAAATCCCAATTTTATTAACATCTCTGAAGAATCCAAATCTTTCTGCACCTGGGGTTTTCCCAGGTGGGATGGGGAAACGCATTTTTCCATTTGATAGATACCTGGATATAAGGCCAAACTGAAAAACTGAGGTAAACCAGAACGTTTCCAGTCCAAAAACTACCTGTTTATGAAAGCTGTGCTTCATTCGGGAATCATGTGCTTCATCACCACACAGTTTTAGATTCTGCTTTATCTTTCCTGTGAAAGTGTCACACGCTTTTCTGCTACATGACTTGCTAACAAAAAATATTGCAAAAATAGTTTATCACTTGATATCATCTTACACAAAAACATGAAGTCTGGTGCCTGGTGAAGGCTTAAGTGATACCTAAGAGTCTCCCACAGTTGTGGTGGAGAGCTCTGAGTGTGGTTTAGGAATTCCTGTCCCCTTGTATCCCACTTTGCACTGTTATATATATTCACCTGATGAACTGCAATAAGGCTGGCGGCCCCTGTGTGGGACTAAGACACACCATCTGGCATGGGAACTTGCATGCACCCTCAGTTGTTGCCACTGAGGATCGTGGTTCTCTGTTTTGCTGCTGCTTCCCAGTGTATGAAGGGACCCCAAGCAAAAGGGATTCTCTGTATGTTCACCTAAAGCTCACCTTACCTCTCAGGAAAGGGAATGTAGGCCAAATTGCCAAACTTGTCTCACAGCCTGGGGTAGCCCTGCCTGGTCCTTCATGTAGGAGTAAATTAAATAAAAAAATTGAAGGCAAAGTGTAGGAACTTCCAGGAATGAAGCTTTTTGTGTGTAGGAGACACTTTAGATGTCACCCTCATACTTACAGCCCATGCCTACAGCACAGCTGCCATACACTCACAGTACTGGGTAAATGAAATAAAGCAATAATAACAAATACATGCATTTCAATTACTAAAATGTTCCCATGCACCAAGCCACAAGCTTAAAAACTCCATCTGTTTATTTAATTGCAGTTTACCAGGATCATGGTAATTAGAGATAAAACAGATCTGTTAGATTATCCAGTTTATTCTACTGCAAGAGCGGTAACTTAATAAGACATATTAACATATTAAATTCATCCTGCCCTAGATCTCAGCCAAAATGCTGCAGAGATAAGATATGTTAGTGCAGTTTGCCTTCATAATAAAATGGTTGATATCTGCTTTATTTTGGCTTGCAGTGCTACTGTGAGTCATGTTAAGAAAAGTCTTTTTTTGCCCTTGTTTTACCTGTAATCTGAATCTCGCTGCACTGTTTAGAACACCTCCTGACCATATTGCTCTGGATGTACTTAACCACGACACAGGGCTTTGGATTCCTGATGCAAATAATCTCTCAGAAAGTTACTCTGGATCAAACTGATATTTCCCAGAACACTTGCAGTAGTATTTCATTCTGAGCCACAGGTTGCAGCTGATCTGTCTCTCACTGTGTGCTGCTAAGTGCTTAGACTGGCACTTTATTATCAGAATAGAACAAATCTAGGCTAATGTGTGTAGTATAAAGAATCCCAGGGAGCCAGGGCTCCTCATTCTCCAACCATTCTTTCCAGTTTTTCTGCTGTTGCACTCCGGATAATTGCAGTTTAATTGGGTGACATGAAATGAAAACTGTGTCCACATTATCCAGGATTATCTCTTTTTCCTGAAGCCTGCCACCAATTGAAAGGAGCCCATTTATCAGTCCAAAGAGCTGTGCTCAGTTGCTTTTACAAGCTGGGAAGAGTGTGAGAACAGGCTGGAAATGGGAGAAAAGGACTTGACAGCTAAGAAAAATTATTTCAGTTGTTTATCATGAGGAAAGTTTATCTGATTCTTTACAAAATGATATGGAGGCTCAGTGTCAAGCCATGAGTAATGAACATTGACCAAGTTTGCTTCCTCAACTTGATGTGCTCAAACACTGCCTCCCTTTTGTGTGGGCACAGATCAACTTTAAAAGCTTCTTTCAGGCAGCATGAATGCACTTCATTTTACCAAAAAGAACTTTGTATTGATAGCTAGGAAAAAGGAAGGTTGTTTAAAAAGGAAGGGTAGACAATCAAGACAAAATGAAGAGCTTTCAGTTTCCATTATGAGCATGTCGCTCTATTCTTCTCAGCTGTTTATACATTCCCAGCACAATAATGCCTCTTTGCAGTAATATGTTTCCCCTTTTACACTATTCATATTGAAAAAAGCCCTCACATCATGACCACAGTAATAAATACTATAGAAATGTGGGTATAATGTCGATTTGCATTCTGTGAGAAGATCAAGGTAAACCTAAAGGCCAAAAGAATATTCCACTAATGCTCATTCATCATTCTACAGTTCCAGGTAACAGAAGGACCTTGTCACTACACCACACACCCTTTCAATTGCTAGTGCATCTGTGTGAATATTTTAGCCTAATGCACTGATTGTTAAATAGAAAGAGCAGTCTTTGAAATTGTCTACTGCACTCAAATCCCTAGCTGCACAAGGTCTGGGCAGGAGTCGTCTCTATTCAGAAGGAAATAGAAGGCTTTAGTTCAGTAAGCACACTGTGTGTGAAAGCGACTGAGGATATTAGGAGTTATTAAATTAAAGTTTGCAAAGAAAAAAAGCTCATGAACTCTAAATGGATGCTGTAAATATACTGTAGATACTTCACACAGATGAATGAAACCACAGTAGTTGCCCAGGCACTTCTGATTATAAATCTAACTGAGAGATGGGATTTGAATATGTACATACTAATAAATTTCCCTTTTTCATCACTTATGCCTCCTTAAATCATTGGTCAGCTGCATTAATTAACACTTGCAGCACACCTCTAAATAGAAGCACTCTCACAAGCACACACACAGAGGCAGAGCATAGCTGGCAGTCTATCCCCTTGCTTGAACACCAGCCTGGATCCTGCTTTATATATCCAAAACATTAATGTCGAAGCTAATCCTGAGCCCATGGACAGCAAATGGAAAGACCTTCCCTTATATGAGTGGCCCTGTGATCATCCCATTTAGAGTGTCTGTGTGCTGGGTGTTCTCCAAGAAACACAAATATCCAGAGCTTGCACTTCCACTCTTTTTAATACTTATAAACTTAAATGTCATGCTGTGGGTCTTAAGCCAATCTCTAACTATTAAAGGAGGGAATGAGACTTAATGCAAGGGACTTCATTCTGTATTTGCCCACTGGGGATTTGTACACACGTCTTTGGGGTTTTTGAGTGCGTGCTCTTGTCAGAGATGTGCTGCTGGACAGGGGGAAGCCTGGGGCAGAGCCAGTGTGACAATTTTGGTTTGCCTGTTGGTTACTGTGCTAAACAATGGTATTATCAGTGTTTGGAAAGAGAGAAATACAAATACTTTAAGATGCCACAGTTAAGGGTTTTTAATACTCAAAAAAACTGGTGAGGTGTCATCTAACCTTAAGGTAGCTGATTGTACCGTGAAATTTGTGCCTGAATGGTGGTTATTCATTTCACAGAAGTCAATATAGTCCATATCCAGCCATAGTCCAGCTAAATTCCTCTATCCTTGTTCCTCTATCCTCTGTCCTATAGCATTATCCCTTTGGTTTAAATGAAACCTATAGGAAGCATAATCTATTCTACCTTTTTGGAGGTTAACTGTGGAGGCAAACCACAAAGGAACTAAACTTTCAAATGGTATATGGAGCATTCAGATATTTACTATTAAAGTGTCACAGGGCAAACATTTTGACAATTAAGAACATGAAGTGCATACCTGTGGGAGAATGTATTTTTAATCTTTGCGGATTGCAATTTGACAACATGTATCAGGTAGAATCCATTTCTGTACTGTCTCCTGCAAATTTACCAGAAAATGTCTATATGCTAAGCACTCAAAAAAAAAAAAATCCCAAAAAACTCCCAAATGAAAACAACCCCCAACCCAACCCCCCAAAAAAACCCCACGCTGAGAAGCCAAATAATTCACTTCCCATTGTAGCATATAGCCAAATACAGGGAGACGAAACTTGTCTTTATCCACTGAAAATGAACACATCCCCAGCTGGGAAGAGTGGAGAATGTTTATCAGGACTGGATATTGTATGTCTCCCAGGCAGCATTCTCTCTTTGGGAACAACAGATCATAAAAGTTACTCCCTCCTCCTGGTCTGTGACCAACCACTTTTTTTTTTTAAAGATCTGTGGGAATTGTTTGTCACTCTGAATTGTGTTATAATTTATCTTCTCTTTATGGATCCATATTTTATGTACCTCGGAATCATGGAGGACAGAGAAGTAGTTGCCCAGCCCAGGACTCACAGCATTTTTTTTTTCTGAGCCACAAGGAATTAGAGAGCTGAAACCAACAGGGAAAACAAAGTACAATATTTCCATTATCATGTTATTCCTTATGGGCCAGGGAGGGTTAGGGGCTGCCCAAAGAAGCTGCTGGCTTCTTCCCTCACGTTTATGTCCACCATGCCATCAGAAGGGGGTCATCACCTTTTACAGCTGACATGTGTGTAGGGAGGCTCAGCTGACTCCCCTTTACAAAGCTTTCGGGGACATGTAGGTGACAAATGTTACAGCAACAGGAGAGAACGGCAGGAGGTCCATGAATGTGGCCCAGGAGCCTACATGCTGCTTTAATACAAATATTATGTGAAGCCAAATGACTCCTGTGTGCAACGATGCAAATAGGATGTTTACACTGCTTCAGCAGATTTTTGGTAGTGTTTTTTTTTTCTGGTCAAGGTGTGCAGCCTGTTACATGATCAGTGATGGGAATTTTACATTGTTTTTTATATATTTTTCACTCAGAGCCAAGCCAGCTATATGCCATTGCATTTTTCTCATGTGTTTTCAGTATAGATAAGTTGTGTCAGGAAAATTTTTCTGTTATAAAAAGGAGTGTGAAAGGTCTATATATGCCCAAATTAAAGGTGACCTGCAGCTATTTGTAAATATGCTCTAACACATATTCAGCAAGGAAATTACTTTTCATTTGATACACACCATCTCAATAAAAAACTAGGCTGGCCAACTCCACTTCTCTTTGGTATGATATAATCTGAGATAAAAGGAAAACAATTTAGGTATTATGGAGGATGGATGGCAAGATAGTTACAGTGAGACACCTATTTTAGCTTTGTGAATGGCAGTGTTACAGGTTTTGCTAGGCCAAACTATGTCTTTCAGTCTGAATTTCCCTAAGTTTCTATTTTACTGAGGATAGTGATCCTTATGAACATTGAAATCTTCCTTGCGTGTTTCCACATCTTGACAAAATCTAGCTATTTTTCCAAATGTATTTATGTAAAGTCCTTTAACACCCTAATTTCACTTACAGAGCTCAGAAGAATGCAGCATTAGCCAGGACAGCCCCACCAACGCAACAGAAAGGTAAGCGGTTTGTTGTGTTGCCAATTCATAGATTTGTAAATGAATAAATATGTGTCTCTTAATATAGAAAAAAAAAAAAAAAGCACATTTCATCCAGTCTTTAAATTTGAATGACCAATGTCTGCAAGATGTGTTTTATTCTGATGGTTAGTCGCACTACTCTCTGTTTTGCTGAGCTATCTATATTTTCAGCTGGGTTATCACTCACTTTTAGTTCAAGATGTTGCTACTGAGAAGCAGAAAAAGACGTAAGTTGCCTCTCTGCATAATGGATTTCTGTAACTATATGTTGACTGCACCTCAAGTCCATGGTTTGTCTCTCTACATATTCAGGATTTTCATTAGAGTTTTAAGGGTCACTCACTGAGGAGGTGCGAAATGACAGGACTGCACTCAAGAAAAGAGACACTATGTTAATTTCCATTTGTATGAAGGGCTGCCTCCATTTTTAAATAATTAGTAAGCTGAGTCAAAAGTGTGGAGTAAGGAAATCACAGTAAGGACATAATATTTATCTATAACATTTATAGGTCTTTAATAAGACACCAGCTTTTCTTGTAAGTTATCCTGACTTTCACATGGTGTAAAGCAGATGACTCTTCAGTTTCAGAAATATTTGCTGATGATACAGCAGGTGTGACATGTTTCATAACATGCCTTGTCTGCCTTCATAGTTGACTCTTCACTAGATTGCATGCAAACTCCCTTCAGCTAAATTATGGGTGCTTCATGGGACCTGGTAATGGAGGCACATCCAGGAGGCAGACAGTCAAAATAAGGCTAAAAAAGAGCTTCTACAGGAGCCACACTTGCAAATCCCACTTCTGTAGGAGAACCCTGTACAAGAAAGGCTTGCAGACAATTTAAGCTACAGCTTTTCTAGGTCTTTACATTGGCTGCAGATTCTGATTCCAACTCACCCACTTTCAGTGTTGAGTAAACCAAAGTATTTCCAGCATTGTGGAAAAAAAAAGTATCTGTACCACTGTACAGGACTTTGGTAACACCTCATTTTGGTTTTAGGCATGATGATCACGACAAGTCAACCCCACACACTCAGAGAATCATTAGTAAGAAAAGTGAATCTGTTCTCACACAAGGATCTAGAAGAGATTGGCTTCATTAGATGCTTATAATAAGATGTGATTGATCTCCACTGTTGATGTTTACCCCTCTGATATATTTACAGAGCGGAGTTGCTTTACCTAAAGAGAATGCTGGCAAAAGAACAAATAGATATAAACTGTCCACAGGTAAACTTTGCCTGGGAAAGGGGGTTCTCTGCTGTCAGAAGGTAGAGGGTTTGGATCAACCTTTTATTTGGAAGAGGGTGGGTAACATGCTAACAGCACTTGACATGGAGCTCTGAGAGCTTATTAAATAGATTATGAGGTAAGATGACTGAACTGAATGACAGGTCCTTACCTGTCCTGTATTCCTGTATTATCACCTTCCTTGTTCCTGTTTTCTGTGTTTTATTTTCTTCTTGCTTTTTCTCACTCTTGCTTATAAGAAGGTAGGCAATATAGAGGAGAAACAAGGAAATGCTGATGGATGATACCTAGTGTTGTCAGTGCCCAGGGATCTGAGTAAGCAGCCGGCAGTGTTCTGCAGTAAACCATGGCAATGCAAATATCTAGACAGTGGAAGGTGCTTTAGCTACCCCCTTTTTCTGTCACTTGTAATGGCACAAAGCATGTCTCTGACATGAGAGGGCAAGAAGACGTGTCCCTATCTAGGTTCAGTCAGCTGTCTTTATCATAGGCAGTGAAAAGTCAAGACAATTGGGGCATCACCTGAACCAGTCCACCAGGTGACAGAAAAAAATCAAGTTGCCACTTAACATTTATGTTCTGGACACCTATTAAATAGGAATTGCACTGAAAACAACAATCCTCTAACAAATAGCCCCACAGACTGAAAACCTTACAGTATCTCATTTATGTGTACATGTCAGAGTTGTCATACTTGCTTGAAACCATGAAATTAATAAATCAGGATTTGAAAAGACATACATTATAGTTGGTTTCAGATAACAATATTATGAGTTAGAGATAAAAGGGAACAGGTTGGACAAGCATCAATCCAACCCCAAACTGGTCTCTGTTTTTCCTCCAAAAAAACCTGAATGCATTTATCCTTTTTTCATCCAATTTCACTTTTTTAAAGAAGATTTGAAGGCAATCATCTTTACAGTTCTACATGTAGAAGGTAGCCCTGCTCACTCCCTTCATCTCAATTACTTACAAATATCTAAAGTGAAATTCAGTTCCAGATCACAGGCATCCAAATCTAAAAGTTTACAGTGCTGATATCTAATGTAAGCTGGGTGTTTCAGGTCTCACTTGTGGTCAATGGAGATCATGACCAGGATGTCACTGCACAGACATAAATGTCTAGTGTCCTTTGAGTCTGCTGTAAATTTTCCAAGATACCTTCACAGTGCTGGCAGATGACTAGGATTAGTGGATATTGGGAGAGGCAGTTGGACGGAAGCTACTCCAATTGCCTAACTTAGGCAGCTGAATCCCACACCTAGTCAGTACAGTCACTGGTGTACACAAGATTCCTCATTGCATCCTGAAGATCTCATGCTAAGAGATGCCTTCCCTTTCCATGGATTCAGCCACCAGTAAGGACACAAGGACCTTTTCTTGCTCCAGTCCCCTATGCTTCCCTACTCCACCCAAACACTACCCTAGGCACAGCAGCCTACAGTTAACATTATCAACCTCCACTTGTAATCTTTTTTCTCACTACATCACTTGCTCCTTTTTTTGTTGAAAATATCCTCCTCTGTTTCTTTATTTGGACACAGAGCCATGAAGATATCCTTCACTTTTCCCCTTCTGCCTCCAGCCATATCTGCTCTGTCTCCATGTTGAATTCTTTCTCTTTTCAACAATGCACTTAAGATTCCTTCCAATAGCCAAGGTATTTATCCACAGTCTTAAAATCTCTCCTAATTTCTGCATTATTCTTTGACACCTACATTACACCCCTCCAGTTCTATTCGACCACTGCTGCTGTTAAAAAAAAATTAAAAAAAGGCCCTCTCCTTGGACAGATAATTTCATGCCCTTCACCACGTCTTTTCCTTTGACCCCAGCTTCTAACAAAACTGAGTGGAAACTTTTCAGGCTGACCTTCATATACTTCACTCTTTTTTTTTAGCCCTGACATATTCCTCTTCATGCTCTTCATACCAGCAGTACCAGCCTTGCTAGTCCCTTTATTGTTTTCCTCCACATGCATCACTGTATCTCTTACCAGATAATGTTTGTAGTGCCCTTCTATCCCTCCCCTCTCTCAAGTGTGTTATGAAAATCCATTCTTATGAAACACCCACAAACATTATGTCACACTGAAAATGTTCACTGTCCTTGTGCTACATGCTGGATGTTGATTAGCTGCTTGCTGTGCATCAGACTGGAGTGGCCGTTAGGAATGAGACCTTTGATAGGAAGCAGGCTCAAACAGAGAAAGTAGAGCAATAGCATAGACAACTCTAATAATTTTTGGTGAAACCTATGCAATGCTTCACATTCTGAAATCTACTGTAAGATAGTCTCCTACTGGGTAGTGCAAGGGTTGACACTGGCTGGTTACCATCCGACTCAGTGCTCAGGGGTCGCCCCTTTCTTGGGATGGGTATGATACTCTATGTCTTTTCCACCATGAAGCTGTTTCAGATGGGGAAAACATACATGACAGTTATTGAAACCATATCAAGATCACATTAAAAGCCATTCAAAGCTGGACTTGTGATGGAGTCTTTACAGGCTTGCAGTGACATCTGAGTGCAACAGGTTAGGCGTCAGAAACGTGCATTAATGTTACTGAGAAATTTGCTGATGATATTCATAACAATTAGCTGGTTTTAACAGCAGTTTCTTAGCCTGTAAGCTCATCAGGAAAGGGATTGCATTAGCCTCTATAAACTTGCATAGATGAGGCCAAAAGATGCATTTAAGTGTTGGAGCAAAACAATTTAACTCACATGTAAAAGATCAGATGGGCTGGGCAAGTAATAATTTAGCATTGTAGCTACTAAAAATGAATCTTGTGCTCCACCTTTTCTTATTTTTATTATTTATGACAGTAGCATGTCTTTCATTCCGGGCTCATTAACACTGTGTCATCCTGGAAAGCGCCTCCAGATTGCTGACTACCGTTGGGAACATTGGAAGAACAGGCTGTTCCCAGTTCGTGCTTCCCCAGTCATGTGCTGTGCATGTTGGGACAGGACTTAGCCAGCAAAGGAGAATAGCTAGGTAGTGGAAGCATCTTTAAGCCTGCAGTTTGTTCTTGCCTCAGTTATAGAGGCTTTCTGGTACTCTGAAACATAACTAATGGTGGTTGCTTCTCATGAGCTTGCAGCATGGAAATCCATGTTACTGAGCACTGCTTACTTAAGCTGCCACATTGCAGTTACTGCCCAGAGACCACCCTGCTGAAAAAAAACATGAAGAAAGCCAAGCAACCTAAGAAACTCCACTGTCCCTTGCAGACTTTGCCTCTAGCTGGAGGACAGCACTTGGGGAATACCACGTCTCATCTGTCCTCTGCCAGGCACCCTCTGTTGCCCTGCTTAGGCACGGACCCTCAGGCGCTCACCAGCATATGTTTGGGCTAAGGCGTTTCAAGGTGGGAAAGAACAGGTTGCAAAGTCCCTCAGTCTGCATGTGAGGGACCCTTAGTTAGCAGATATCCATGGAATTATCCTGGAAAACAAGGGGCACAGGAACTTCCTCTGCCACAAGCATCACCTCACATTTTGCAAAACTATTCAGCTCCTTCTTAAGAAGTGGCTTGCTTTTCTACATCCAATTACTCATTATAGAACTTCATGACTTTCAAAATCCTTTGACTTTTAGCTGAAAATTAGCAAGGATCAGCTCAACCCGGTTTATTCTTGAGCCAACATTTTACTTTAAACTGCTCTTCTCCCACCCTGCGCATTACTCCCCTGTTGTATTTACAGAGAGCAAACGTGTCCCACCTCAGCTTGGTGTTGCTGGGCCAAGCAAGACAAGCATTTGTAATATCTTATTCTAAAAGAAGATATCCATTTTCCCAGCCACACGAGGAGCCCTCCTCTGTACTTGTTCCTGCCCACTGGTGCCCCTCCTCTCCGCAGCCCTTCTTCTGCAGTCCAGGCGACCAGCAGCCTCTGCCTGCATGGCAGCAATGGCAGCAGCTGCAGCTACATGGGTTTATTTGTCCCCATTTGGCACCTCTTTCCTCGCTCTTTTACTGTTCTGGCTTTAGTATTTCCCTGCATTTACTGGCAACACCTTGGCTGGTGCCTTTGAGCTTTTTTCTTGGCTTTTTTGGCTTTTTTTTTTTTTTCTTTCTGCTTTTTTCTTGGCTGCTTCACAACTGGCAGCTCTGACCAGCTGACTTACCCAAGTCTTTCCCATCCTTGCTTACTTCCAAATGGGAATCTCCAAGATGACAGCAGAAATTCTTGTGGGTAATCCCTCCAGCTCTCGCAGTTGCATTTTTTATTGCATTTTTCATTGCATTTTTCATCAGGCTTCTGTTAGTCCTGCACCAAGCCATCCATTTTGTTTTACAGAATATCCTAGTCATCCTGGGTATTAAAGATGTTGCTTAATGAGGCCAACAATTAGCTTCTGATGTAGCTGAGCTACTGTAATTCCTACAATAATTGATTTCCTACAAGATTAGTCTTTTCTGCATTTTGTACTGCTGGGTGAGTGTAGCAGCATAGGCCCACCCTAGCAAGAAGGGAGGAAGGTGAGGAAGAAGTATGTCAGCCTTCCTTGAAGGTCCATCTGCACCCCAGGGCAAATTTTTCCTCTTCTTGGTCCTGGGGTTCACAGAGCTGGAAAGCTCAGTCCTGGATTCAGAGGAAAGCACAGCAAAATTAAACAGCTTCCCAAGACCACTGCTGTATTCCCGCTTTTTCCATAGGAGGGTGGGAAAGGCTTTAGTATATAAAGGTATGAGCAGATGCACAAGGACAGATTCTCTGGGTTAGTGGAGGCTTTTAATTCTCTTAATGCTCTTCTTGGATTTTGCAGTGAAATCGAATTTCTCCAGATCCCTCTGCAATTAATCTACATCAGGCTGAAACTCCAAATGCTTTACTAGCAACTGATAACCACCTCTCAACCAGTCCTTAACTCATCCAGGGGTAGCAGTAATGAAGGGGGCTGGTGCAAAACTGCTTGTTTGTATGAATTGAGTGAGAGAGAGGGATTGCAGCAAGAACTGGACTCTGACCAACAGCATTTGAATTCTCAGTGGCTGTGACATTGACATCACACTGGACTAAAGTGCTTCTAGCTGTAAGTATCCAAAATGTTGGCCATGAGAGGGAAGGACAAGTGTTAAAGTACAGATGGTGACCTTCTCAGTCAAATAACGTTGACCTCAATGCATGTAAGACATGTAGAGTATATTTCCAATGTATGTGATATTCATTTTAATTCTGTTTCTAGAACTCTGGCCATTTGCATCCAAATCTTGACTTAAATTAGGATAAAAAATGAATTTGGTAGTGCCCACCTCCTGCTTTTGCATCATGAAGACCGCTCTGCATTTTGTGCACCGGTTTTGGAGCTGGAGGGGACTGCCCTGGGGAAGCATGGCCCATCGAAACATCACAGGTTTTGTAGGCAGGTCTGGGTGTGTGAAACCATATGATTTTGTCCTTACCTGGACTTCCTAACCATCTACAAGCAGCAGATTCAGACACCAAAATCTTACAGAAGAGGATGCAAAACCATAGTTTGCCACCAGCAGAACTGCTGTGTGAGATGTTGCTGGTGTCAGGACTCCAAGAGCACCCACAGAACAGGGCTCCCCTGGGACACCCACCCACTGCCCTGCCCATGGGCACCCCAGCCCTATTTTGACTCAGCCTGGGTCACCCTGAGCTCACTGCCAGGGCACAGGAGGAGCAGAGTTGCCCCATAAGGGGGGACGAGGAGCAGGGTGCTGCAGAGACCCCATGGCCAGCCACGCTACCCCAATGGGTTGGGGAATGAGGGTCTCATTAGGGACAGTAAAGCCTAGTGGGGCTCATGGTAACGTAACTAATATGAACCTTTAATTTCTCAAAGTAAGATTTAATTTGGTCTGCCAAATTAGTTTCAAGGTGCCTGATGTGAATAGCTTCAGGTGGGACCAATTTTTGGAAGCTGGAAGACTAGCACATCCCCAGATCCATCCTGTGTCTCCTCAGCCTCCAGGCACACCTGAAAACCTTCACTGGGACATTTATCTTCATTTATCTGAAGTACTTAAATACTCCAGCACTCACTGTATGCTTCACTGTAAACACAGGGCAACCTCTGATTAGCTTGGAAAATAACAGAGGCAGTGGTGAGATAACGACTGCAGACGTAAGGACAGCTGGTGTACAAATCCTGTTAAACATAAAACTGTGTGTATTCCAGTTGCCACTGAAGAAACAACAGACTGTCGCCTCATTTAAAATCATTGCAGGGGCTGTTAAGACTGTCACTTCTCTTTCAACCCTTGTTGGCTGCTGGAGTGAGCAAGAGGTAATGGAAGAGGCAGTCCCCGGGGAAAAGCAGAGCCCTCCCACCAACACGGCTTCTGGAGGCTTTCCTGAAACTCCTTGGAAGAGTAGGTACAAATTAGAGACAAGCTTTTCCTCAGCCATAACCAGGCCTTGGGGATTGTTGTTAACGCTGCAAAATCTCTTCTCCTGGCCTAAATAAATAAAGCCAAAACAGGTAGAAAATTACTCCGAGCGCGGGATGTTAGGAGGCAGCTGGCACAGCAGGGAAAAAGCACAACAGGAAAATCAAGCCTGGCTGTCTGGATTGCTGTGCTACTTGAGCGCAAAATTTATTCCATAATAAACGTCAAACTTGGAAAAACTTAGCATTCCCAAAGACAGGCTAACTTCCCCTTTCCCACTAAAAAAAGAGAACAGTTTACCAGAGTCAGGGACAATTGCTGAGATCCTTTTTCAGACCTATTCCCACCAAAACAGAAGTTTCATTTTCCCTGAATGAAGACTGCCAGGTCCTGATGCTTGGACTCTTACCTCCTGTCCCCACAGACATACAAATTCCTGTTGGACTCAAATAGCTCCCAGTGTGATTGTTTTCAAAGCCAACCTAAACTTCCCATTGATATTAACTTAAAATGGTGCACGCACCATGGTAAAAAAAAAAAAACAAAACCAACCATGAGTGATATAATTTTATTAACTGAAATAAAAGGTTGGGGAAAGAATTAAGATAAAGAAAGAGCAAAACCAGAAAATGTATCTCCTGTGCTTAGAGAGTCATTCAACCTATAAATGGTCTGCAGGAGTCTCTTAAAATACATTTTTTCTGATCTATCTGAGCTACAAGAACTTGTATGCCACGCAGCTCCTCATTTTTGCTACAGGCACTTAAATACCCAGCTGTTTTTTGTTTATCCTGATGCTGGTCCCATTGTGCTGCTCAGCAAAAGAACCCTGTTACCTCAGTCCTGCTTTCCACCAGCCAAGCTTAATGGTGCCATTACCCACCCATTCAATAACACCCAGGGAATCAAAGTGTCACTGGGTGTCTAGTTTTCCCACAATCAAAGTACAAGAGCAACTATTCCTAATTTATTTTTGACATTGCACAGAGCCAGGAGGATAGTTGCTTCCTTTGTGAAATGCTAAGAAATGTCATTTTGTATTGGAGCCATCAAAATGCTTCTGCTCAGCTTTATGATGAGGAGCTGTCTATATGAACCAAGTGCTTCATGCAGCATCCCCATACGCCTATGTGGCGTGCACCCGTTATTGTACGTCTGCGGCTCTGTCCGAAGGAAAGTAAATTGCTGCCGGAAAACCAAAAAAAAGTTGTATTACGAATTGTTTTGTTGTCACGAGTCGTTTTCATGAAACTCAGCTCTTGTATTCTGTTACAGGTGATTGCTGTGATCTTTAGAAAACAAGGTGAAAAAAAAGCCTCCTGGTTGCAGGGTAGCAGGCTGATCTGATGCCCTCTGCAACAGGTGGAATGATCTGACTTCCAGTGGGATTGGAATAAAATTGACTTTGACAAAGAGATTCATCAGGACCCAATTTTTTCTCTTTCCAACCGGGGAGTAAAATTAAAGGCATATAAATAACCCCATAATTCAGCCTGCTGTCTTGCAGATGTTAATTTCCTCAATGCTTGTTGTACAGAAAGCTTAAAACTGCTGAAGTTAAACAGATATTTTTGGCATGACTTAATTTTAATCTTTCAGGTATCATAAAAAAACAGCCAGAAGATATATACATGTCAGAGAAACTCACACATGGCCCCTCCAAGCTGTGCTGGGACAACCGTAGCACTGCCTCAGCGCAGCCTTTGCACGGGAGCCGAGCAGGAGCAAATTGCTGGCTGTTAGGAGGTGATCACAGCTACTTGACAGCAAAAGATTGCACGGCATATTTGGGGATTCCTGGATGGTGCTTGCATGACTCTACCCAGTACATATTGCAAACCACTTCAAGAATCTCCTTCCAAAAGCTGTTGACCAGGGCAGGAGCCATATTCTCCCAGCTCTCAGCTCAGGAGATCTGTGAAGCCTTCAGGACTGTGGTCTCTAAAGGGTTACAGCTAAAACATCTGTAGAAAATCAGCTTTAAAATGTTATACAACAAAACATGTTATTGCTGGTATTTGAGTCAGGCTTGATAATGCATTTCAGGCTAAAATATTTCTTTGATTGTCACAGAAATATGTGGAGAGCCAAGTGTTTGCTTTCAGTGTGCAGAATATATTCGGTTGCATTTCATTACCAGAGGCTAATTGTCTGAGAAACAGTTTTCACATCCAGAATTCCTGATACCGTAAAAAAAAAAAAAAAAAAAAAAAAAAAGCTACTGGAAACCAAGAAGCCTTACGTTGCTGATTATTTAAGAGTGAAAGGATTAGTAGTGGCAGTGAGTATTAGGCACTTTTTGAAAGAAATGTAGGTTACTTCTTGGACTGATGTGGGTGCCCAGCAATCCCACCCAACGCTGAAGTTAAAGTACCATGTGTGTACTGGCTGTTTGTTTATAAATACCTCAATAGCTATTTTCAGTAAAATATGGAAATTCCTTCATTCTGTAGCCGTTCTCTGTTAGATCATTAAGCATGTCAATACTGCTGAACAATCAAACTGGAAAAAAAATGGTTTAATCTGCTTATGCTGGAGTGCTTATTTATTACAATCATTCATCAACAAGACCTGAAAAAAAAGGGGGTTGATTATATCCATTGGTTAAATGCAGCACGGTACACAAACGTGGCAAACACAAGAAAAAGATGGGCATCCTGCCTGATAAAGAATTACACTAGAAGTGAAAGGCTGACCTACAGTCAGCAAATGTTAATCATTTTTACACCAAAGTGAGTGTAACGTTTCTATAGGGAAATTACTTCAATCTGGTCAGTGCAAGGAGCAGTTTGTATAATCGGATTGCAAATAAGGTTTGATCACATTCCAGCTTAATCTACTCTCTGAGCACCATTTACAGCACTAAATCAAACACTGGGAAGCTGCAGGTGCTGCTTTACAGTCATTACACCCAAGGGGCAGGGACTTGGTAATAAACAGCAAATAAATTGAAGCACTGACTTGCCTGCTACGGGGCATTTCTAATTATCCTCTAGTTTAGCTGGAAATTGTCATGCTCTCATCACAGCCTATTTTAACTGCTGCTGAATAAGTGTGACACTTTCAGACTGAATTAACTGAGAATATGAAGAAATGCCTTCTTTTTTTTTTATGTTGGATCAGAAGTAACTTGCGAAGATGCAAGGAGGGTATTCTGTTTTCATGTCCCCGTGCTGGAAGTAGAAACATAACAACTGTAAGCCTCATATATTTTAATTACGGGCCGAAGACCTACTGAAATGAACAGCACTTGTCATGATGGCTCACACGTACTACCAAACGGGCTGATAAGGAGGGCTGCAGCCTCCCAAGCTGTAGTTGATCCAGCCCTCACAGAGAGCTGGAACACCTCCCCTGGGAGGACAGGCTGAGAGAGTTGGGGTTGTTCAGCCTGGAGAAAAGAAGGCTCCGAGGGGACCTTATAGCGGCCTTCCAGTACCTGAAGGGGGCCTACAGGAGAGATGGGGAGGGGCTTTTTACAAGGGCATGCAGTGACAGGATGAGGGGTTAAGGGATTAAACTGGAAGAGGGCAGATTTAGACTAGATATTAGGAAGAAATTATTTACTCTGAGGGTGGTGAGACACTGGCACAGGTTTCCCAGGGAAGTTGTGGATGCCCCATCCCTGGAGGTGTTCAAGGCCAGGTTGGATGAGGCTTTGAGCAACCTGGTCTAGTGGAAGGTGTCCCTGCCCATGGCAAGGGGGTTGGAACTAGATGATATTTGAGGTCCCTTCCAACCAGACTGTTCTGTGATTCTATGGTTCTATGGTTGCTGGTGGTGGTGTTTCCCAGAAAAGTCGATCTCAAGAACGAAAGGTGATTAATAAAGCAGAATGCTGTTGTTGTGATATATTTAATAAGTTTAAGGAGAAGAGAGGAAGATAAGACCCCTAGCTTCTAAAAAAAAAAAAAAAAAAAAAAAGTTGTTTGGAAATGCACAGATAATTGCAATGATTAAAAGCCACAAATATCTTAGCCATTTGTGATACCTCCAGATCCTCCCACCCAGGTTTCATTCTAGTAACTTGTCAACACAAGTAATATCCAGGAGGAATGTTGATATAAAAAGGCATCTCTGCTGGGAAGTACAGCACCGTAGCAGCAAAAGTATGTAATACACCTTGATGAGACTTGATGTGGTGATCGTTTTCAGTACTTTTAATAGGATGTGTGATATGCAGGTAGCCTGACAGCTGCAGTTATGAGGCTGCTGTATAGCTCAAACCCAAAACTGAACGGCTTCCTATGGAAGTGAGGGGATACAACAGGGCTGATGCTAAGAAGTTTTTTAGCTTTTCCAGCTAGCAAGAAGCTAGTTGTAGCTAGCTAGGACATATATCTTTCTTTTTTAAAAAGATGTAATTGTGTAAATTTCTAAACCAGATTAAAGTCCCAATCTGTGATCATATTTTTACCCATATGAGTTGCTTGTTATTAATATACAGTGAAATTAGATTCATAACCTTTAGGTAAATTGTTCCCCTTAATATCCCTAAAGTAGTGTTTAACAGGTAATAATAACGAATGCAATTGGATCACAGCTCTGCAAATATTTTTCCACTTGCTGATGAACAAGAGACAAGAGACTAATCCTTGGGTTTGCATGTTTTAGGACTTTAAACAATGAATAGCTTAAATGATTTATTACAGGAAAAAAGTGTAACTGCCGGTTTTACAGCTCTCAGTGTCACCTTTAGAGGGGGACTACGGAGGAGATAACACTACAGACTGCAGTGCAGCTCCTGTCATCCGAGCTGCAAATAATCTCAGCGTGCTGACCTCAACTTCCAGGCTCTGAGGAGTGAATAAGGACTGCATGACCGCTGGGCAACAGTATTTATTTCAGCAGGTGGTAAATGGATCTTTTCTGCTGGATAAACTCACTTGCAGACTGGAGTGACGATGGAGCAGAGACTGCCCTAGTGCCCACTGCAATACTGTTGGAGTTTCTAAATCAGAGGAGCAGAGGCTGGGATTCTCTGGAGATGTCTGCTCTGAGCTATTTTATGGGAAGAATAGACTAGAATTGAGCCCAGAAGCTAAAAAAAAATGTTAAAGGCCCAGAAAGATTTAGATCTCTGTCTCTGTTGAGTCCAGTCATTTTCCACCCACCAATTAGGCTTCAAAACTGTGTATTTATTTGTAGATGTTATCATAGGGGCACAAAGTATTATCCCATCCTAAATACTTGGTTTTTATCCCCCCAAATAGCTACTGTTATTTCCAGTGGCTGCAACCAGGACCACTCAACATTAGCTGGCAACTTTATTTTATTTTTTTCTTATGGAAATGCAAAGAATGTTCCTTTGTTACATGTTGATTTGGTATGGTATCTGCATTTAAAGTGCCTCCATGTTGTAGATGAGCTATGCTTTTCACATTATGTTCTTTCTTTTGGTTTTCAGGCAAATTAATTAACATGATACAGAAAAGGGAGAATACAAATGCTGAAGCCCTCACTTTAAGCCCTCATACTCTTTTGTTCTCCATTATTGCACCAAATTATTTAATTGGGTCTCTCTGATTGTGCACAGACACAGAAAAGAACACAGTCTATTGTGAGAAGCCCTACAACCATAATGCAGTATCAAATTCAATTCCCATCAAAAGTGCTTGCTGCTAAAAGCCTGTACTGTGGCTGCAGATTAATGAAGATCTGCATTGAGCAAAGTGGTGGTCGTAGAGACATTATTTTTCTCCAATAGAAGGCCTATTCTTGAAGAACAATAAAAGCATAGAAAAGCGTTAGTCTGCTTATGGATGGAAATAAATCAAAATGAATAAGAGGGTTGATGGAAATAGTCTGAAAGCAGTAGAGTGGAATTCTGAAAATACTGTTTTTGTTTTGTAAGGATTTTTTTTTCCCATAGTCTCTCAAAAATGCTGCTTGATGGAGGCTCAAAAGCCTTGGAGTGAAGGACAAATTTGAAAAATCAGAAACTAATTGCAGAAAATCAGCATTTCACAAATGCATTTTTTTCTGCAGAAATGTTGCATAGAATCCGGGCTCAAAATATGAAGAAAATGTAAAGAAGAAGGAAAATCAGTCATATAACTAATACACAAGTCTGACCCAAAGAACAATGAGCAGCTCTGAAACAGCATTCAGTCACCTTCAGATGAACTCTTCCTCTTCTTTCCTTTTTCTTGACACAATTTTGTATATTGTGTTTCTTTTTTCTTCATCTTTCAGTGTCAAAATCAACTTTGTGCTTGTTTGTGTCAATGATTAGGGCCAAATCCCAACATACTTACCAGCAATTAGAACATCGCCATTAACTGTAGGTGGACAAGCATGTGACTGTAACACTAAGCAATTTCTTTCTAGAGCTACATGATTGCTCCATTCATATTCACAGGTGGTATCATCCTGGCACTGCTCCGTGCTGGGTTTGAACAATGAGCAGAGTACTTGGGTGAAGAATACAGACCATGCCATGGTCAGTCAGTCATTGTCAGGCTGCACAGAGAGGAGGGGACTTACATTCACATCACCTAAGGTCACCTACCAAGTGGAGATAGCCAGGCTAGGATGTTGAAAGGGCTGATTCTCCTCGCTCGAAGTCTCTCCTCCTCCCCCGAAGTCTCTCCTCCTCCCCTTTGACTGCGTAAAATAGCCACGGCATTTGGATTCCTGATGTGAGTGAACTGTTGGGTGCCTAAAATGAGGCAAGATGAATCTGAACCCACCTTATAGACTTAATTAGAGTTTCAGCAGTCACCTAAGATTTACATTGCTGCTTGCTATGAGTGCTTTGGAGGTGGAAACAAAGTGGACATGCGTTTCTTGATCTATATTTTACCCTGGATTAAGTCACACAAAAGCATGAAGTAATTTTGAATGACACTTTAGAATAATTTGTCATTACTCTAAGCTTTGCTCTTTCTTTTTTTTCCTAATCTTATCTCCCAGTCTGAGCTCTATGTAGATGAGAAGAGCTTCTAGAACAGCTGCAAGGAGCCATGTCCCTCTGGTGAGAAGTGTAGTGCAATTAACTTTAAAAAATGTCTCAATTTTTGAAAGATCCCAGCCCCAACACTCTGTACCCTCTTAGAAAAGCTGTCCCTGTGCATCCAGACCTGACTGCTCTGATTTCCGGGGTTCTGTGAAGAGGAACCTGGCTTGGAGACACTGTAGATGTTGAGTGGGTCCAAAGACAGGAGTACAGAAATGGATGCTTCCAGATCTGTCATCCCAGAGGCCAGGAACACATGTGGGGACAATCTGCTGCTCCGGACTGGTCTGGGCATGGCTACGGGCAGCTGTAGCACCAGCTCAGATCTGTGCAGGATGTGAACCATAGCTAGATGCCTTAAAATACAGCATCACAGTTACATTGTCCTGGGTCTGTTGTGTGCAGTCTTATGATCTTTGCACAGAGTTAAGAGTCTCTAAATATTTATGTTGAATACAAAGGCCTGAAAATATAAGAGGGTTAGCCATAGCACAAACGCTTTTCATTGCGAAATGCCCTGGGTATCCCACATTTCTTCATGGGCTGGAAGAGATAGCACAGCAGTAAATAGAGACTGATGCTCTTCTGGAGACACAGTTGGAGGCCAGCTGGGACACTCTGTGGTGCTCAAAGTGACACCATTGCTTCTGCTTAACTGAGAGCTGGCTCCTTGTCAGTGCTGTATCACAGGCCTGTCCAGTGTCAGCAAAAGGGAGCCTTCCTGAGGGGTTAGATCAGTTAAAATTGACAGACTGAACACATTTTGTGGCACAAACAGCATAGAATATTTGGTTTATTGTTCCTTTCTTAGTTCCTTCTTACTAAACTTTCTCTTTTTGGTGGCTGATGTCAGAAATGTAGATGAAGTCTGGGGTTTAGGCAGCATCAGTGTTCACCATCCCCTCCATCACCACCCTCACCTCACCATCCTCTCCCTCGATACCTGTGGTGAACCTTATCCTGAGGTCCATGGGGCAAACCATGCTGTTGGGAGAGGGACGTGCTGTGTGGGTAGCGTGGCTCCTAGGTGTTCACCAGCACATGCAGTGCGGACTCAGTAGCCCAAAACTGCTGGGGGGCTGAGAGGGTCCCAGGTGCTCAGAGACTGACTTATTCCCTCATCTATAGGGGAAGTAACAGCCTTTTTGTGCACCCAAGAGCTTCTTGGAAATGATCTTGAACAGCCTGCAATGGGAAAAGAAAGAGAGGAGCCACTGTGTTTCTTTCTAAGCTCGCAGGGCTGGAGATTGCAATGATTCTAGTTTTTCGTATGATACTCCTTCTCATTTTCAGATTAGCTCCCCAGTACTGTCAGGTGAAAACTGACTCAAACAGTGGTAGGTCTCATCCTATGAAACTTTATGGTTCTTTTTTTTTTTTAAATTTTGCAGATGGTAAAACGCTAAAAGGGAGATTATGAACTGCCACCCAGCCCATGCCAGTAGAAAGGGAAGCAGATGTAGGAGAGGGATGGCTGATGCAAGGACAGGACTCTATGGCACTGCCAGGGGTGAGTCCTTGTTCCGAGCCCTGCCACCTGTGGTAGCTACAAAGCACCTGCATGTTGGCCTTCTAGGGATGTGAGCAGCTGCAGGGACTGACTATGGCTCCTCATGGCTGTGCTCCTGTCCACATTAGATTGCATGGAGTTTATGATCCCCACAAGCCATGTCAAACAAATTAATTACTTTGGACAGCAGTATTAGTGCAGTAACCGATCCTGTGTCTGACATTTAAATACTTCTTCTGAACCCTAGTCCAATACTAATAGAAGACCAAATGAAAGTTCCTTGCTGAGCTTGTTTGATCAGACAAGAAAGCAAACTAAACAAAGTCAGACAAAAGTATACTGAGCTCAGACATAGCTCCCTCAGCTTCTCATTCAAATCATGGATATTTGCTGAGAAACAGTGGTGTAAAATGACACTTACAGATTTGTACACCTGCTTTTATTCTAGTAAAATGAAGGTATGAGTGAAAATTCACCTCCCTACTGGGAGAGAACCTCTATCCTTTGCAGCAGCTTAACTCATCTCTCCACAACAAATACTTGAACATTTCTGCTATCAAATTATCTTGCCATGAATTCTTTGGTAGGTTTTATAAGCTGCAGGATTTGAGGGTTACCAACTAAACTTTTGCATCGGGCAATTCCTTTCCCAGGCAAAACTTCCTTCAATAAATGCTGCGAGCATCTCGTGCCTGCACTGTCTTTGAGACGTCTGTCTATGTTTGGCAACAAAGGCACTTTAGACATAGTGAGCTTTGCACTGTGTTATAACTTCCATATTACCCTTTGCACAGCCATTTTACTTCAGCTGCATGCTGTGTATCATTCATTGCAAGTTTACTTCATTCTATGGATTCATAGCTGATGCTCTCTGGACCATAAAATTTCAGCTGCAAAACCAGAACATCTCATTATTTCTGAAATATCGAGCTTGTATCTTCTTGATAAATAATTCCTACTAGTATAATGTATCAGACTAAAACATATTTTCTGAGGCCAGTGAGGTTAAAGCGGCAATCTCACCTTTTTTAATTTTTTTGCCCTGAAGACAGTGATTTCCATATATAGAGTGACCCCGGTTTGTGTTGAACACGGGGAATGAGGATGAAGCATGAAACGACACATATTGCTGTCAGAGATTTGAAATGAGGCCTGCTAACCTGTAGGCAGCCTTACAGGACTAATCAGTCCCTCACATTACCAATGTATTCAGATTGCTGCATGCGTCAGCCAGCAATGGCCGGGGAAGTTTTCTTTTTTTATCACTGCCATTGACAAACATTACATTTTAATGCGATTCTCCCCTTCCATCCACTGTCTAAAAAAAAGAAAAAATCTTTTGACACCATATCTCTGAGACACTGGTCTCATCTGGTTTCCTTGATGCTTGAAGAGTGGGTGCGACTGTGTTGATTTGCTTTTGAATATACATTAGTCAGCAGTGCTTAAACAGCCGATAACATTTTTTCACTCTTGTAGCTGACAACACAAACTCTTTTGAATTCAGCTTGTTTCTTAAACTTTGCCTCTGAAGTTTACAGTAGCCCAAGACACCTGAGCTGAGTTTGTTTGGAGACTATGGAAGATGTGTGAGCAGGAGAGAAAGCCAAAGCCTGTCTTTTGCTTGCGAGTTTTTTTTTATATATATTATTTTAAGCATCAGTCAAAGCATTAACAAAAGAGCCTCTTGAATCCATAAATTCCTGACTTTCCCATTCAGAGCACACACCCAGCAAAGACTGGTTTTCCCCTTTTGTAAGACAGAAATTTCAATGCTGATAAAATGTAATTTAAATATATTCTTTCAGATGTACTAAGTCCTATTTCATCTACAGGCAGTAGTATTTCTTGTTTTCTTGGTATTATGTGAGACTCTCCATTTCAAGGTTTTGTGCAAGGAGGTCAAAGCAGAAAAAGACAGAAAAAAACCCACTAAAAGTCCTAGTGAGTAGTAGTTGCCCAGTACATAAATTCCTTCAAGTGAGGGCTCCATTACCAGGCTCGTGGAGTGGAAAAAGGCATGGTAGGAAGAGCTGGGTCAAGGGCACAGGCCATACCCCCCTCTAGTCCCAGTCCAAGCAGAAATCCATCTGGAAATGTACTGTGCTGCCTGGCATGCTAATTCCTCTCGTTGGATCCCCTTGCCCCTTCTGCAGGCTTTCCTGTGGGTCTGGGATCCCTGAGGGTTGCTCACTGAGACTCTTTTGGAGCTAATGGTGACACTGTGAAACACACAGCTAGGAGGAAAAGCAGGCGTCAGTGCTGAGGCCTGGCACATCACCTGCCGGCTTAGCATCTCCGGCATTTAGTCCTCTTGTGTCAGCCTCCCTCCTCCCATTGCATCCTGTCCACAGGGCCCTGAAGTCATGGATTTTGCTCCTGTTCAGCTGCTAACCCTCCTTCCAAAGGAATAAAGCAGTGGTGCTCTCTCTGTCTATGTCTCAGCAGGTTTTCCTGGCACTTTCTCCCTAATTGGGATCCCTTGCAGGACAAGAACAGTGGAGCTTGCATCACAGCCTGCTACGTTTGGTTATGGGCTTGCTTTGAAGATCAGTGTTATAAACAAAATAAAAAGAAAAATAAGAAGAATATTTTGTGCTGTTAGTCTCTAGCATACATAATACTAAAGATTTTCTGAAGGATGTTTTGCGCCCCTCATCCTTGGAGGGTGCTGCTGCAGGGTGGCTCAGGACAAGGTGATCCACCCTCGCTCCTCACCCTGGGCTGTACATTCCTTTCTCCTCCCTTTTTCTGGCACCAGAGCTCATCTGAACCTCCAGCAAGCTAGCTCCAGGCACAAAACTAGCTGAAATCTAATTTGGGATTAAAAAAAAAAGTGAATGGAAGCTTAAAACTGTTGCAGAACCTGATCCTAAAAGTACTCAGCAGCTCTTGGAGATAATTAGCATCCTACAAGTTCAGACCCAACCTTATCTCATCCTGGAAAAAAGGGAGATGAGGAGGAGATGTGCTAGCCTGGAACAGTGATTCCCTGATTTGGTGAGTCTATAGTGCATCTCTTGGCACTGTGCAGGAGTGCTCAAGCCAGCTCCAGGAAGAGCAGCTCTGGAAATGGCAGTGACATGGTCACATCAGCACAGTGCTTTAGTCTGGTGAGCCCTGCTGAGGGGAGGGCAGGTCCACAATTCTAACCTGGCACCAGCTGGCCAAATAAGGCTATGCCAGGTCACAGCTCAGCCTGAGGTCCCATGTACCTGCCAACCTTGTGGGGACATATTGGGCATGCCAGACACTTTGGATGGCACTCCCCACATGTGTGTGGGCAACCACACTGAGCACTGGACCTCCACTGGGATTAGCTGCTGCCAAGAGTCAGCCACCGTGTTGATGCTTCACCGGATGCTCCTCTAGCTCCCTGTCTCAACATGGAGATCAAATCCCCACTTTGTCATTACGTGCCACTTCTCAGCACTTCATTCCCTCTCAGAAGGATTTACCTGGAGGCTCAGTTTACCACAAAACTCAAAAGTAGCTCTGGGGAAACGTCTACTCCTCATGAAACAGAAAAAGAGAAAGTTCCCACTGAGGTTTTTACATGGGTGTTATTTTTCCCCTTGTGTAATGTATGCAGTTGAAGTCAATGTTTTTTTTTCCTTGAAAAGAAAGAGCTTCAAAGGAAGTTTAAATAAATAAATAAGGTTGATGAAGTGATAGAATTTTTCTGGAGGAGAAATCATCAGCAAATTCATTTTAGAAATCTTTTTTTTTCAAACCATGGCATCTTGCTTTAAAAAAGATGTTTGAAGTGTTTGAATTTGCCCCTTGGACCCATTTAAATCTAATTCTAATCCCTTAGTCTCTGTAATCATACGAAACCTCTATTTCGGTATTATCGTTTGAGTCCTAAGTGTTTGCCAAATACATTCTGTATCATCAAGTATTTGTCATATAGTTGTGATTAAGATGTAGAGCCCTCAAAAGAGGTTGATAACAGTTTAAACAACTTCGGAGTAAATTAAGGGATTTAAAGGATTAGAAAAGAGATAACAGATGTTACACGTGTACAGATTTTCTTTTTAAAGTTTTGTCAATTTTAAAATACCTGCCACAAATAATGAAATACAGGAGCTGTTCTTGCATGTTATATTCACACTTCCCATTCTCCTGCATGTAAAAACAATTAAAAATCAGGTATCCCTGTCACCAGTCAACAGGGTATTTTACCTCAGCAGGACATTTCATCTGGTGAAGATAATAACAGCTGTGAACCAAACTCCACTATTCGAACTCTCCACGAAGTTCACCTCTCTCCATCAAGGCAGACAGCAAACCCACATGCTCCCAAACCCTGCAGTCCAGGCTAGAGAGACAAAAACTTCCTCTGCAGTGGGGGTGTGCATGTTCGTCCTGCTTTAAATAGAGGCTTCAGGCATCACCTCACCCCAGCTGCATTGGCTCTTTGTGGCAGCGGGTGTCGTGGAGAGAAGGGGGGGAAGGAGGAGGGTAGGATGGAGCGAGAAGACTGGGTCTTGTCTGGGATGGCACTGGCCCATGGCTCAGGGACGTCGCTATACTCGGGGGCTGGATGATGCTGCCAGGGACTGAAGTAGCCATTAAAAACTAGGTGGGGTTTCATTTGGTGTCCTTGGTGCGGTTTACTTTTTTGTCAAATTAGAGGGAGGTTGTTTCAAAAAGAGAGTTCAGGGCTGGGCCCTTGATTTATCACAGATGTCTAAAGTATTAAAAGCTCATACAAAAACTTGTAATATTCCCACAGGTTTGATTTTATCCTTGTGCAGAAGTGGGTTTTCAAACACCAAGAGAACTCTCAGCCATGCAAGCAAGGCAGCTCTTCTAGTTCAGGCACTCAGCAGGTTAACAGTTCTTATTATATCTTACTGCAGCAGCTGTGATGTGAGGGATGCTATTGCAGAAAGACCAGCTGAATAGTTCTTATCCGAAAACATCTAGAGTCTAAAAAGGCAAATAGAAATAAGTGCGTGCAAAAGTTTCCTCCTTGGAGCAAATGGTGTCTGAGAGCATTTGCACAGACAAGAGGATTTTCTTGGATGTCCAGGATGAGGATCCTGATGGAGCTACTGCACTGTTGAACACGATCCAAGACGAGAGCTGAGCAGTTTTGAACTTGGAAATAAAATTATTCCCTGGCAGCGTAAGACCACACCTGAAATGGTGTGTTTATACCAGGTGCAGTTCTACAAGATGGGCATCGAAGCACTAGAAACAGAGCAGAAAAGAGCAACAAGTATGAGAGGAGGCCTCAGGTGTTTCAGCAGGGAAGGGAGGTTAAGAAAACAGATGCCACATTCAATGCGAAAGAGGAGGCAGACAAAAAGGATCATGCAATGGGTGAGGTGCTGAGGAGCCATGAAAAGCTGGATGCTGAGGGTGTGAGAATGGAACAAAAAGCTGGAGGAAGAGAAGACAAGGTTTTCACAATGTTTCTGCACACTCTCTCCCTATAAAGGGTAATTAGTACTAGGAACACAATAACCCATAATCGTCAGGCAACCCTGGATGTGTTTACAACACAATGGTTTGCTGCATTGGCAGGAGAAGCTGCAAAGCCTCTTGGAAACCCCCTTGTTAAAATTCTCCCACCAAACTGAGGGTTACATGACAGAGATAAAATCAAAAAAGCTAAGACAAAATGCAGTTTAATTAACAAGGGACATAACAGGCGACCAAAAGAGGTTCTTCAACACAGCAGAAATAAAAGGACAATAAAGGGAAGTATAACACACATTAGTAAAAGACAAAGCAGAGCAAATAAGTGATGATGCAGAGCAGACTGATATGTTCAACATTTCATTTTCTATGTTCTTCTCTCCCCACTTTTTTTTTTCTTTTTCACAAAAAAGGCAAATTGTGTCAATTTGTTGTTTGATGTCAATTGTGTTTCAATTTTATCAAAATTAACTTTTAGGAGGAAAAAGGAAGTCCAGCCAAGATAACAAAACCAGGTTGCATTGCAGAATAATTCATCTGGTAAACAGTCACGTCCACCTAAAGGGAACACAGCTCACACTACAGCACTGAAGGAATGATTTGCAGTCACCCACGAGGTAATACTGAGCTACCAAGAGGACAAGCCATCATACCTGCTGTTGGATGCAATGGTGACACTGAGCTGAGATTTTGGACTCCTAAGCTGGGCTCTGGTCTCCACACTGGGCAGGCAGTTAGGTGTGGAAGTGCTGATGTCCTTTATCAGACCTAGCTCACTGCCCCTATTTTTGCTGTCAAATTAGTTTTTTGTGTCTGTGGGATAGTCACACAAGGAAGTTACTGTGAGGGAAGAGAGGCATAAACTTCACATTAAGTCAGCTGCCCTGCAGTAAACAGCCAGTGTACCAGTTCTTACCATGGGATACATGCAGGAGAGTTTCCTCCTCAACAAGTAAATGAGGGGTAAAGAGCCTCCTAGAGAGGGAGCATCTACTGCGGGGAGAGGAGCAATTAAAGCAAGCCAGCTTTGAGGCACACTCACACTTTAGCTAGCTGGCAGTAATTAGTCCCCATATCCATATCCTTAGCACTAGGGTGCAGAAGAATATTTCTGAAGGACATATTTTTCCCTTTTGTGTTCAGCAGGCTGTACTTTAGGACATGGTCTGTCTAAAGAACTACGTGGCTTAATTGGTCTCCCAAGGCTGTTTGCCTTCATTCCTTGATAATGGTTACAAGTGAGCATTTAACTGGTAACTCATGAGTTACTTGATTAGGACATCACAGCGGACAGGTTTCTGGCAGAAGGGAGTAGAAGGTATGAGAATACAGATGAAATCTTTTGGAGAGCCTTGTGTAAAATACCAGAACCTGAAAATGAAACATTTATTTGTTTGAACATTTCATTCATTTGAACATGAAAAAGAGAAAAATAAGCACTTGATTTCCAAGACAAGTGACTTGGAAGTCCAGTCAAGACCAACTTTGAACTGCATCCTAAGGAAGATGCATACAGTAGTGTGTTGGAGGACTTCTACTCTGCATGCTTTGGACAAATCTGCTTTGTTAAACTCATATTTAAACAGACCTTTCAGATAGAATCTGTTTGGGGGTTGGGTACCCCTGCCCAGGTAACCGTGATATTATTTCTGAAAACTAAGTAGAACTCTTGCACTTCTGTTGTGGTGCATCCTTGACAACCTGCTGTCAAAATCAGCCACCGAGAGCTCTTCCCAGTCATAGACAGTGGAGCCATCAAGGACTTTTGGAGCTTGTCTTTCTTCACACTTCTTTTCTAGCCAGAAGCAGGAGGCTAGTGACTGCAGCACCTTTTCCTACAAGATGAGGCAAATAGATCACAGAGTGGGGCTGGCAAAGCAGAAAGCTGTTTGCTGCCATGCAGGACATCTGGGTTCAGGCAAATGAGTGTGCGGGAGCCTGAGGTGAGCTGGGTGCCAAGGCTCCTGTGGCAGCTGCTGGAGATCTGGTGAGAGGGATCAAGGGAGCTCAGGGGAAGGCAGGCACCTCGTTCTGGGCAGAGCAATAGCTCCCCAGGCTCTGACACGTAGGCACCCAGCTCCCAGGCAGACATCTCAGTGTGAACACCTTGCTCAGTCTTGAAAGAGCAAATCTATCAGCAAAACCCCCCATAATGGCTAGTGTGGAACAATTTGGAAAGGTGTCATTTGCTAGAGCAGTGCCTCCCAGGTAAGCTGTGCTCCATGGGCTCTCTACGGCCTCAACCAAATATTTTCATGCTTCCCAAATATTACACCCTGTCCTGATTAGATTTTTTGATTACTGCTCTCTTATTTAGTTATCCCTTTGTAAACCAATGATGCCTTCAAATTTAGGTGGAAGTGGAGACAACAACCTTTGCATAATGTGTGTAAAAAAACTGCACCAGCCCCTGGTGATCTGCCTGCGTAGTTTGTTTTATTGGATTTTGTGATATTGAGATGGTTTGGCAACTGTTGGTCTGTCAGATTGAGAGGTCAATCACCAGGCTCCATCAGAGATTTAAAGGCACTGCAAGGAAACTCCTTGTGTCAATTTGACTCAATTTGCAAACTAATGAGTTAAGCCCTCCCAATGTGTTTAGGGTCAGCTCAGATCTATTTGGGAAATGCTTGACTATTAGCATTTAAAGTCTCAGATGTGCCAAGCCCCATTTCCCCCTCCTGCTCCCCAGCCCTCTCCAGGTTGCTCCCTCCTTTAATTTCCCTGCAGGTTTTAGAAAGGATGCATTAAATTAAAATCACTAGCTGTTTTGTGAGCAGTCTTTTGTGACCAGTAATGAATGTAATGAGTGAAAAAGGAAAGGGAAAACAGGATTATTAAATGATGCTGCGCTGTTTTTCACCCAGCAGTTTGCAATGTGACACAAATGGACAATTGGGGCTTTTCTTTTCCCATTAATTTGTATCTGTGTTTGCACTTGTCACATAAAAACCAGACTATTTACTAAAACATGAGGTAGGTAACAGATGCCACCTCCTTTGGAGCTGAACCTGATTGACCTTATGCCTGATAGTACAGTTGTGCAATGTTATTTTGGCTTTTCTTGATGTTGGACACAGCCCCAAGCACTATGACAGCTTGACTTTACTCTCATGTGCCTTTAGAAGGATTGGTATCTTGCCTTTTATGCTTATCGTGTTTTATAAAAATACAGCAGTTATTTTGGAATATTTTCCTTACCAACATTGAAACACAGTCAGGATTCAGATTTTTTCAAACTGCAGGCAGAACTAAGAGCTTTACTTCCTAAGCTGCATGTTGGGATTTTTCCATGATGGATATTAATCAAAAACTGTAGCAATTAATTGTTTTCTGAGGCAGAGTGTGCTACCAGGCAAGCTCTGTTTGAATGTGTGTGTGTGTTGATTAAACGAAGTATCTGGATCTGAAATCCTCAGGTATCTATGTTCATTAGACTGTTTTGAGACTACCCTGAGAAAAGATTTCTGCTTATTCCAAATGCACTGGATTCCTTCTTACTGATTTCTCATTCCTATGAATCCCACAAAACATCCCACAGCATGGGAAAAGCCCATATTCCGTACAGTAACTAAAGCAAAGCTCATTCAACTGTATGTACACAATTTAAAAGTGAGGTGCTGTTGTATCTAGAAAGGGTTTGGGCAGGAGTGGATTTAGAGCTCTTGGAAAATATCCTGTGACACAGTCCAGCTTGAGCTCTTAGAAATGGACATCATAATGGGTAAATGAAATTGTATAAAACTGAGTCTATGGGAGCAAGGGCATGCTCCATCCATGTTTCACTAAATGTGTATTTATAATGGGCGTACTTGTGTCTCCTAGGGACCTAACAGGAGGCTTCATCAAGGACTGGTCTGGCTGAAGCAATCTACAGTCAAGGTCAAAACCCATACAAAGCACCTTTGCAATAATTCTCACGGGGACATGGAACGGTACTATTTAATTCAAAATTAGTGGAAATAAGCTGAAGCTGGCCAGAGTGTAATGGCTTTCAAAAATGAACTTGGATCCATAAAGAAATCAGGTCTTTTTACCATGATTGTTTATGGTTGCTGCTCTGTGAGAAGTGATAGGTTCTGTAGCTCTGATGGGGCTCTAACAAATGTCATCGTTGCCAGACACGAGTGACACATGCAGTCAGCCGCAATACTTTAGCAACAGGCAACCTCATCCTACTATTAAGTAAACTCTTCATCCAATTTCCATTTCAATTTTATAGTTGGTGCCGACTCAAGTCATTAAAATGCACAAGCTAGCTTCGCAATTATTCATTCAAATAACACTTAAAATTGTAAGGGGTATTCTTCCTCTTGAACTTGCAGAGCTGCCATCCACACCTCACTGAAATGCTCCTTGAAAAACACACCGATGAGAAAGTGGCCTTTCCATCCTGATTCACCTCTGCTTAAAGATGTGTTTCTGTTCACAGGAGGAAAATGAACTCTCATGCAAATAAGACAACAACGGTAAATACTTTTTGTTTTGTTTTTATTGAATGGGAAAACAAACTTTAATTTGAATACTAAACCATCCAGAATATCTAGCTGAAAACATGTTTTTATTATTTACATTCCTAGGTTTGGCTTGTTATGCTCCTGGCATATCTATTCATATCTCTTGCAATATTTTTTCATTTCATATATTAATATTTAATATTCTTTATACATTGTTCAACCTTAATGGTTGTCTAATTTCTGTTTTTCATCCACAGAGAAGCTATTAATTTATGAGCATATAGGGCAGTAAGTAATAATTTGCATGAATGCCTTGAGCAGATATGCTTCCATAGGCCTCCCATAGCATAGACTTTGGAAAGGGTGATACCATCTATTGGCCAAGCTTCAATGAACACTCTTTACAAGAAGAAGAAGAAGAAAAAAAGTTTTTTAATCCATAAAGAAGTCTACTAAGTGAAAAATCAAGAGAGATGACAGGAACTGGATTGTTCCTAGGGTTTGGTTGGCTTTTTTTCACTTTATTAATGTGTTAAATATATTCCTGTGGTTTATAAAGCATCACAGAAACTGAAGTTTTCTGTACATCTTCAGGGTTTACAATGAGCGTTTAAAAATATTCTCAAAGACAGGCTGGCCTGCAGGGACATCCCCACTCCTGGTGTTCCCAGCCACAGTCTGGGACTCTTTTTTCAGAAGGTCAGTGATAATTTACACCCTGTGGTAAGACTAACTTCTGAGTCCTTCTTCCACAGACAGATGTCAATGTAAAGCGCTAATAATGTTTACCATATATTACTGTCCCCAAAAGATGCAAATGAAGCAAATAATGGAATTTGTTTTGCATTCTGTTGAGTACGGGGTGGGGAAAAAACATTGTTGGTTAAGTGCATGTCTTCTGTCTTCACACACAGCTCATTAGAGCATGTGAAACTGCTTGTTCTGAATAACCTCATGAATATAAAACATTTCTGATGGGAGGCCTTTCTAGTGGACAGTAGACTCAAGAAAATTTCAAAATTTTTACAGGCACACGTCACCAACACTGTGAAAGTGTTGGAACTTTGACTTCAACTTGTTTAAGCCACCAAAATTTTGATTTGATTTTTCAGTGCTTTCCTGTATTACAATTTAACGTTACAAATTTGAATTGAACTTTATAAAAGGTTTGAATACATTGTAATATGATCAAAGCATATTTCAAGAGGTTGTCCTTTCTTGTGGAAAGGAAAACCTATGTTTTGACAAAGTTTTTCTGAGAAGTGGGAGCTCTGAATTTAGTGTAGGTACAACTGAGTAGTCCTGCAGCCAAAGACCACCCAACACCATGCAGGGATAGGAAAGGAAGAAAATGCCTGGTGGTGGTTGACAGGTATCCTCCAAGGGCTGCCCAAGTGCATTTTCCCATAATATTCTATTTAAGCAGAGGAGTTGATCTGTACATTTCTCCTTCCATTTTAGGAGTAGGAAAAGAGTTCTCTCCAGCAAGGAGAATTTACTGCAGGATCTCCTGCAAAGCATCTTCTTTGCCAACAGACATTTCCAGAGCCTTAATTTAAAGACATTTTCTCGTATGACTGGACTCCATATTTTATGCAGATCTCACAAAAATGAAGCAGCACTGCATGTGCATTTGATCTTGGCTTGGTTTGCTGCAAGAGTGCATTCAGGCAGAAATACATGCACCTTTTTCTTCAGTCATCTACTATTCATACATAGTGATAATCCCAGTTCAATTAAACTCAATGACCTGAACAGTCTGGTCTTGTGCATGGGGGTGACAGAGCAGAGCCTGGGTCAGGGAGTGCTCACTACCCAAGCCCCTGGTCCCAGCTTTCCTACCCAAGCAAGCAGCTGGCTGTGCCCGAGGTGTAGATCTGCAGGGTAGAGTCATGGGGGTGAAAAAGGAGCTTTTAGGGTGCCATTTGCCTGACCCATCCCAGACTGCTGTATTAGCACACATTATATGGTAGGTGTACCACCTTGTCTCCACTTGAGACAGCAGTGCGTAGAGAGCAAGACTTGTTCTCTCTTTTTCTCTCTAATAATATGATGTTCCTTACCTTCCTTTCATGAACCTTTAAATCTGACTTTCCTGGCATTTGTGCACTGGGAGAGTGTAGATGTTCAGAAGTAAAGGCTTGATTTACTTGTTAAGTGATTCTTCCTCGTCTCTCAACTGAGTTGAGAAAGGGTTCAACACTTTCAAAAGGTACAACATTGCTGATTTTGACATTTTGTCTGACTGGAAATCTATTAACTAAATGATACCTAGACTTAAAAAAAAAAAAGTTGTCCTCCATGTTATAGAATCATAGAATCATAGAATGGTTTGGGTTGGAAGGGACCTTAAAGACCATTTAGTACCAACCCCCCCGCCATGGGCAGGGACACCTTCCACTAGACCAGTTTGCTCAAAACCTCATAGACATTATACAGACATTTAATCTTTTTTTCTTATTCTTGAATTGTAAAAAAGAAGGAGTACATGGTAGAAAATGCAGTTGAAGAAAAAATATTGAGTGAAAATTTATCTTCATAGTAATTTTCTACTCAATTTCCATGGATGAAGAACTAAAACTCTAATATTAAAGTTCTAAATTAAGCTGTGTATATCAGTGTACTAATAGTACATGGTAGCATGTATAATAATCTGTCACATTGCTTTTCCAACTAATCATTAATGAATTAATGAAAGGGTTTCACTGGTTTTGTACTGTGTAACATAATGAGATATACAGTATTTAAGACTTTCAAAGATTTAGAACTCTATTAATGAAAAATAATTATTATCCTACAACAGTAATTAAGTATAATTTGCACAGAACTAACACTTTCTAATCTGTAAACATTAGCAATGTCAACAGTTCCTCACAAGGCTGTTAACTGCTCTGCATTATTTTTTAAAGGAAGGTGAATGGGCTAATGTGCTGGCAAAGGAGTCCATGGTTCAGAAAACTGGTAACAGCATCTAGGCAGAAGGTCTCTGTGCAGAACTGGAGAGGCACATTGGTGCCTGCAGATGCGTATCTCCAGCTTTAGGTACCTAAATACCCTGGGTCCTTGGATTTGCGCAAAACATAAAAAGAGGATGGTTCACATGCCAGGAATGATTTGCAAGGTGCAATGATAAGCTACAATCATTGTGTGGATCCTACGGGCTTGATGGAGCCTTTTCTTGAGCCATAAAGGGCCATCTGAGGGCAGCGCTAAGAGCACGCTCTGGAATGGGATTGATTTACCAAGGTTTAACAAGCTGCTTGGTAAGCAGCTTGCTTTTGATGAGGTTTTCCTGGGAACACCCTACCTTGTCCCTACTGCAGGCTGAGAGTATGTTCTGTGTCATTTATGGTGGCTTACTTGAGAGGCAGCACATTGTTAAACTGTGTAAACTTGTTGGGGGTGTTTGTGTACTAGTTGACATCAGATTACAAGGAATAGAAACTACAGTTTTGTCTTTGTTTTGACACACCCAAGGGTCACCCGCTCCATATCACCACTTTTCAGCACAGGCATGCCAAATGAGCATCAATTTTGCCTGTATCCCCTGTACTCAACCCACTTGCAGAGCCATGAATAGCACCCACAGACCCGTGTTTGCAGGCCTTCTCTATGGCCTAGCAGACAGCAGATGACATAAGCTATTAGAACTGGAGTTTTTTTCTCTTTCAGCATGGCTGGGTGATAAAGAAGAGCAAATATTACTTCAGCCAGTTATTCTTTTAGCTAAAATATTAATGGTCTGCCTTGTGGGTAGGTAAGTCTAGAAGCAGTGGGTTACACAATTCTTAAGATATCCCCTCTGTCTTTTTTTTTACTTGCAGTTTTAAAGACCTAAAATTTGCAAATATTACCTCAGACAAGCTTGATGTTGTACATCAGGAATGAAAGAGAACCTGGCAATATGTGAAGAAGAAAGAGAGTGTCTCTAGAGCCAGGGAATTTACGGGTCATGTAAACTGGGTCCTGTTCCAGCTACACTCCACGCTTGCCATGCAGCCTTGGTCAAAACTGTAGTCTTTAAGCCTGCGGAGACCAACGCAATTTAAATTGCATTGCCAGCGGTTGAATGCTTGACTTTACACTATGAGGCTCTTTTAGTAGTTTGGGGGTTTGTGTGCAGTTTTGAAGGCATCGCTGATTTATAACCATATGACGTACTGCAAAGAGTATTTGCAAAGGTCAAATTAATAACTGACAGGGAGGCTACTGGAACAGAAGACCGAATAGAATCTGTGATTTTATAATCTTGTGGTATGTTAATTTAATGTCTTTTATCTATGTGCATTTTATTAACAGACAACACTATGTTTGCCTCTCCACTTCCTCAGTGAGATGTGCATGGTGAGGGAAGAAGAGAAGGCTATAGGAGGTTTGGAGGTTGATTTAATTTCTTAGCTATAATTCAAGGTGGATTAGAAAATAGTTTGTGAATAGATTTTCCCTCAGCGTTCAATGTAAATTTTGCAGCCTCAGAGTGAAGATCTGAAATCATCTAATAAGGAGAAAGAACAGGAATAAACAATTTAACCAGTTTTAAGATTAACTTAAACGATGCGGTCTCTCTTCCTCAGTCTCCTGGGCTTTTTTGATGACCTACCTCTCCCTTTTACGGCTTGTCAATATTATGTTTGCTTAGCTTCATTCCCCACGTCCATCAGGGCCCTCACACAAGCTGCACACAGGAAAGGACATTTGCATGCTGTCCTCCACCCCCTTCCTACATTGTGGTGATAATCTGGGATCCTTCCAGCACCTTTTGTCATCAGTCTTCGCGTGCTGTTCCTTCCTCCCTGCTCATCTGCCTACTGCCCTCCTTATCAGTCAGAAAGTCAATTTGTGTGTATAAACTGATATAGTAAAAAGGTTGCTCTCAGTTTTCTGGAACAAATTTTTTCATGCATTTTAATCAATGTCTGCTTTAATCCTCTTAAAAAAATACCTGCTATGCTGTATACAGGGAACAAAATAAAACAGAAAAAAGTAGTCTTTAGCAGCTAAATCTTTTACATATCTGTATATATGATTGGCCAGATAATCATAAAGACCTTTTAAAAAAACTTCTAAAATTTCAAAGCATCAAGAATAAAAACATGATCTCCCTCAAGTTTCGTGTGTTTCATCCTCTGTCTTCAAATGATCTTTAATCAAACTTTCCAGAAAAAAAAAAAAAAGTATTTTCTGGGAGTAGATGCAACATATTTCAACCAAGGGCCTTTATTCCAGGGTGTCCAAGTTGGGAAGTCCAGCTGCAGCCAATGAATATTTGACTGTAGCTTTCACTATACTGTAGCTGTGGCCCCTGCAAAACATGAAGGTATAATCTGGTAGACAGGAACTATTTCCATATTATAGACACTCTTAGAAACTTTGTGTCATATAGCAAACCATGAATTTGCTGATTCGTATTTTATAACATAAACTTAAATTTTAAACTTGTTCATCAGCATTAACTGACACTGCTGTTTTCATTTTCCTCTTTCTGCTTGTGTTTAAAAGGAGACACTGAAGTTAATAAGGGGAAAATGCCTCCACATCTCAGCTGTCACCCAGCCTCTGCTTCTACTCATTCACATCAGTATGAACCCAGCGGCACTGTGAGACCAGGGGCAGGGCTGGCCTTGTTTTGCACAGCTGCTGAGACCTGCAGGCTCTGCCCCTTCAGGGCCATGGTTTGACTCCCTAAGATGGAGAAGTTGGATGCAGATGCGAGTGTACGCATCTGTAATGATGAGCAGGATCGATGAGAGAATTAATTCCTGCAGTTGTTTAATGCAGTGGACGTGCTTCTCTAGAGAGCTGAGTTCAAACTCAATTTAGATGACATGTCAAAATGATGGTGGCCATTTTTTTTCCTCCAGAGGCTATATCTATCTACCTCCAGCTACCATGACATAATTGGCAATATCTTCTCAGGACAAATCAGGTCTGAGATTGATAGGTACTGAAGAGCACTGAACCTTGAACCAGGGCTGCCTGCACCATTCCTTACTCTGACTGCTACTGCTAGTTCCATATGAGTACGAAATTCATGCAATACCTCAAAATAATGGATTCATTAAAAACAGACATAATATCTGCTGGAGGGGTTCAAACCTGCATCCACACAGACAACAGGAATTCTTCTGTTGGTCTTAAAAAGTGATCTGGAGACCTAATAATGGTTACATTTAAGCCAGCTATTTTCCAAAACAACCTACTAACTTTTAGGGTCCGCACCTGCTGAAACTCATAGGAACATGCTCCTGACCTCAGGTCCCCAGCCATCTCCACCAGGCATTTGAAGACACATTTGAACATAAACTTGTGTGTAATTTGAGCACGTAACTTTCCTTTTGGTGGGCCCCAGGGCAAAGGAAGGGGAAGAGGTGAGCGTGTGTGTGGCTCTTTCCCCAGTCAGGACTCCTGCAGGACTTGTGCCCAGCTCCAAACCCAGGAGCATCTCTTTTTCTTTGAGGCCACCTCGCGGTTTTGATTTCGGAATGACTGTGGCACTGACACTCTAAAAAATTTCAAATATGAAGTTGCAGTCCTTTGTATCAAGCCCTGTTACTGAGATGCTAAATGTTTCCTAAACCAAAAACGCTGCTAAAGCAAACAATGAAGGGGTTTAGTCTCACTTCAGGCTGCATAATTTTCCGTTCTTTTAAGAGGTAAGATGAATACTCATCCTCCTTACACTCAGCCCATACCCCAGCTGCAGCTGTGGCTCTGCTCATCACTACGGTGCCAACACTCAGTGTCAACCTCTGCGTGGACGGAGCCAAGCAGAGAGGGGAGAAAGTTTACCTCTTTGAGTTCCACAGTTTTGGCAATACCTGTTAAAAAACATGTTTTATTCACTATTTGCATGTGGAGAGACTTTCAAAGGAGTCTTAGCATATACTAGCAGCAGAATTTAATCTTCAGCATTCAGCTCCCCCTCCAAATGAAGGACTATGTCATCTCTGGGTTCAAGAATATTAAAAGATGTGAATTCCTAGCTCTAAATAAAAAGGACATTTCCCACCTAGTCTCTGTTTCGATGTACAAGGGTTGTGCTTAGTAATTCAGTAAGACCACCTTGACATTTAAACATATGTCACTCACTGCAAAAATGTGTCTAGCCCTCCACCCTCCTCAACCCCCTGGCCTCTATGAAAAGGAGACGGAGCCTTTTAAGGGCATCTGTCAAATGTCAGGCAAGCATGCATAATCTGCAGTGTGCTCCCAGGGTAACTGCTGAATAGTTGTTGCTAAACCCTTCTGAAACTAAGGAAAGAACTAGACCTGTTGAAATGAAGTACAAAACAGGAGGAACTTTTAAAAACAACTTGTTGGGACAAATGCAGAGGCTTCCACTTTGGAGCACATGAATCTGTCACTAGTGGCAGCAGACTACAGCAGCATGCATTCACGACACCGGCTGTCATAATTAATTTATTGGCAATCATTGCTGGGAAGAGAAAGTTACAGAGAATTAAGCTAGCACAAAGTATTCTCCAACAGGAGAGGGGAAAAAAAACATTTAGTGAAGCCTTTGGGAAGATCCAAATTAAGCTTGGCTTTCTATGTCCTGTAGCTTATTAACCTTAAACTGTGAAGCTCTTGAGAGAATGAGGATAGGGTACGAACAGCACAATTGCAAGCCTTCCCTCTGTATTGAAATGAAGTGATTGTGTGTATCGCTGTAGCACATAAACAATAGAGATGTTGAGAAACTCAGCATTTCCAAGATAATAAAATAAATTGGCAGAGGAAGTTTTCCTTAGCTCATAATGATTTATAAGGCAAACTAGTAGCCTTCTAATCTATTATTCTTGGTAACCATTCCCTTCCCACCCAAAGATGTATTTATATATGCAATGTATCCAGTAATATCCAGTCAGAAGCTGAATGATTTATCTTGCGGTCTGCAAATTACATTAACAACATAATTAATAACTTAGATATAAAAACTGTGTATGTCAGAGTAGTATGTCATGTAATCAATGGCAACAAATCATTTTCTCTGGTGTTTAATGATTCTTTCAAGAGGGCGAATCTATGAAAACAGAAGAGTCAATCAACGAGGAGGTTGCATACATTGTCTGTCCTATTTGCAGACTTGAAAACTAAGGTTGCCTTTATTGTTTAAATTTTAACTATTGGAAATCAATCTAGAAACATAAACAGAAAAGAAAAAAGTATTAATGTCAAAAAAAGTTGGTATCTGTAAAATCTAGTCAGAATTGCCAGCTTCCCAGGTACTGCTAAATGCTGATCACATAAAATGTTTGTGAAACCATTATCATTTGCACAAAAGCGCAAACATGGGCAGTACGTTGAAAAATTATCTTTTGAAAAGGGAGTGCTCTTCCTCCAAACTATAATGTACAACTTGGGTGGGTGCTGCAAAATCAATGAGCTTTCCTGACAACCGCAGTTCATTTCCAATGCCTTCTGCTGAAAGCTTTAGTCAAAGCCCACCTCATTCATTCTCAGGAGCAAAATGAGGTAACGCATTTGTGCAGGGCACAGGCTCTCCTTCATTGACTGACTCTGGGTGAGCATTTGCTCAACTTGTTTCCGTAGGAAGGTGATCTGAATACAGGGGGAAAAAGCTCTTATCTAGCTCCTAACTACTCTAACTACTCTAGACTGCCAGATTCCTCCTTGGTTTTTTGGCAACATGTTTTTCCACTTGCACTGACTCATTTCAGTCAAACACCCTCATTCAGAAGTCAGGGCTGTAATTCAGGAAATACTTTCATGTTGTTATGACAGACAGATTTTTTTATTAATTTTTCACTCTAAGATGGAAAGAATGACTGCCTTCTGTGTAGCTTGGAGGCACTCAGAAGCTTTTTAAAAAAAAAGAATTAATAAGGACTTCATGCCTTTTCTATGCTATCTTTCTGGAAAAACCAGCTTTCAGCTACAAGGCCCAGGAGGACAGCAGAAACCGGAGCTCTGGATCCACCCAGGCACTGAAGTAGGCAAGTGGGATTCATCTTTCCAAACTTTAGATAGATGTCTACGGTGTCCACTCCTGGGCTGTTTATCCCACTCCCTATTAGCAGTGTCAAGAAATAAGCACTTGTAAGGTGCACTTCAACAGACCAATGTCAGAGGTGAACACAGGGATGAAGGAGTCTCTTCCAGTTGGCTCTAAGGAGTGGCCAGGTGGAGAACTCTATGGGTGTTCACCCCAGCACCTCTTGTTTGCCGGAAGCTTTACAGTCCTAAATGCCTTTGTGGATCTGGCCCATAATACCTCAGAGAAGAACAAGTGTGATGGACATCCCTTGTTATGCTGATCAGAAGGGCAATCTGCAATGCTCTCCTATGATGCACAGAGAACAAAGTTCAGCCTCCACCTACTCCCAGCCCCACCCTGTCCCCTGCCTACATGATTGCTTCTGGCCATGGAGGGTATTATAGCTTGAGCAGCTACAGGGTAATAATTATTATTTGTGCGCATTCTTTTCATTGCCATATTTTTTAGAAGCTACTCTTGATCTTATTCAAAGCATGACGCACAGAGGATAACAACTCCCGGGACAAACAAATGGCAGTGTAAGCCTTACTTTCCAGTTGCATTTGTATGTATTTGTACGCTTCCCAAGGCAAAGCTGGAAACTAACCTTAGCTGTGCAGTGACAAGATTGGAAGGAGGGACTGAGGGAGAGAGGAAGGGGAACAATAAGATTTTAGATACCTAGAACAGGGAGCATATAGTTGGACAAGAATAACCCACATACACGAAAAGCCAGAGACAGCTAACGATCAGTTACACATTGAGCCTCTAATGATCTGCTTACATCAAAAACCCTTTCAAGGCACAGCAACATACCTGCCCTGCAAAGGCTCCTGAGCTACGGGATAATGTAATCATCTGTATAATATCCTCTTTCTTTTGTGAGTAGTTTAAGCAAAGAAAAGCAGCCGCTTTGACTCTAGCATTAAGCCTCCTCTTGAACAATAACTAGGAACAATAATGCCACCTTATTTGCTCAAATGTGCTGTGTGTGAGTGAGCAGAATGACTACCTGGGATATTTGGGTATTCCTTGCACAGCTTCAGTATTTTTTTAATTTTTTATTTCTGGTGCTCATTGTGTGGTTGTATGGGAGCTGGGGAGTAATTCTCAAATCAGTTGAATTAATCTTATTTGTTTCACGAGCAGGTATTTAGATGAGCTTTGTCTCCCTAAAACTCTTAATATAAAGAGTAAACTAGATTGCCTGTGAGTGTATTGACTGTGTTAAGAATGCTGGATTGTATTGCAAAGGAGTTCAGGCCTGTAATGT
>NW_010139510.1:0-1173 GCF_000699245.1 Pterocles gutturalis | reverse complement strand
AGGAATGGATCCCATCAGAAGGCACATGGCGTGCCATGACGTAGCCAGCCTTAGACCACAAAAGCAGACTTTTCTCTGTGAATTAGACAAACCACACAAAAGGCAACAATAGCTAGCATAAACACTATTTAATACTATTCACAGGCTATTGAAGAGATGGGCGTTGACTAAGAATTGCAGCAAAGCCAGTACATTGTTGTCAGATGAAAGGACGCCTAATGAACAGGAAGCATCGTTTGAGCAGGCTGACAGTAACCATATAACTGCAGGATTGTGGGACTGGCATTTACCCCATGGGTCTTTACAGTCAAAAAAATAAAGAGAAATTAAAGCATAAGGAATCCTTTTTTGTAGGCACTTAAAGCCCATAAAGCAACACAAGAAAGTGTACAATTGTCTTTTCATGATTTGTCTGTGCTTCAGCTAATCATAAAAAGAACTTTTGGGGTGCAGTAACTATAGGTTCTGTGTCATAAAATAAACCCTTCAAACAATAGAAGATTTGCGTATTTGCAAATTGTCTCAATTGAAATAAGAGATATTTTTTTTTTCCCCAGCTATCTCAAACTGGATTCTATCAATGGCTCCCTTAGCAAGGTCACGATCATAAACACTTTTGTACTTGCCCCAACAACCAGGCGAAATAAATGCCTAGTTGTTGTCCTATTTTAGTTGCTAATGCATAACAGTAGAGGGAACCTAATTAAATAGATTCCCTTCTGATACAATTATTCCAACTATGTCCTCCTGTCCTCATGGTCATGCACAGAAAATAGCTTAAAATTATTCCTGCTTTATATTTTTAACCTTTTAAATCATCCACTTAGGATGCAAGTAAGATGCTAAATCTCCTTTCTGTCCAGACTTCAGCTGAGACAGAAAGGACTCAGGTTCTTAGAGAACAGAGGTCCGAGAGTCCAATTTTGTTAGTGAGAGTTTTTCTGAGTAAGACCTAAAATATTTTAGGACTGGCATATTTCAAAATGTTATTTGGGAAACTGAATCTGGAATAGTGTCCACAGAAAGACCTCCAGGCCACTTAGGCCTGTTATTTGGCAAAAGACTGTGATGAATAGCATTGTGGCCAGGAAGAGGATATTATTATGTTCTGAAACAGAAGAGCTGGCTCTATGCTGCTTGCCCCTGCCTGAGCAGGGAGAGTGGAGTTTTATA
>NW_010139509.1:1834-2041 GCF_000699245.1 Pterocles gutturalis | reverse complement strand
CGGGAGCAAAGCCCGTCTGCAGGAGTGCTGCTCCCCAATATCATAATTAAAACCCGGCGGGGGGCGCGGGCTGGAGAAGGTGAATCTCTCGCATTAATCTTCATTAGAGCAAACTTCGCCATATGCTCCGGCCCGCACCGGAGGAACGGCTGAGCCGGGAAAGCTGCTGAGCTCAGGGGAAGTGGGGCCAGGTCGGCCCCGGCTGGA
>NW_010139509.1:803-1780 GCF_000699245.1 Pterocles gutturalis | reverse complement strand
TGGGGTGCACCCCAGCACAGCCTGGGCAAAGCTCTGCTGCGGCACCGAGCCGGTGCCAACGGGATGGTGATGCTCAGAGCCCGCGGGATGGCACAGCCCGGGCAGGCTGCATCCCCCAGCCCCAGCAAGCAGCCGGTGTCCAGGCTGGGATGGGGGGTGATGCTGGGCACCCCCATCTCCCAGTGGGGCTGGCCAGGACCCTGCGAGGAAGCCCCAAAATGGGGGTGCAGGTAGGGTCAGGGCTGTGCTGACAGTGCGGCAATAACTCAGTGGAAGAAAAATACCACGTGCCATTGGATAAACAGCTCAGCCAAGGGACGAGCGGGCACACAGCCTCTGGCGAGCAGCACCGATCCTTCCCCAGCCCAGCCTGCCCACAGCGCTGGGTGCCCGGCTGGGCTGTCCTCCCCCCTGGGCTGTGCCACCGGGGGAAAGGGGTGTTTGGGTTAAAACTGCCCGAGCCCAGCTCCAGCGGGGATGGGGACAGGGATGGGGACAGTGCATCGCTCTCCAGCCCGCGAGGCTCAGCTCCTCGAGCACCGTCTGCAGCTGTATAAACAGCGTGTCGTATAAATCCCCCGTCCCTCGCCCCGGCAGCCCTTCAGGAGAGGTGGAGCAGGCAGGCTGTCTGCTCCGGGGGATATAAATAACCAGGGCTGTAGTGGGGCTGGTTGCGCCCGTAACCATGGCAGGGTCCATCCTGCACCGCGGAGAAGAGAAGCAGAAAAGCTCCGAGCGGTTCCCCAGCATCACCCGGCCGGGCTGCAGCCAGCAGCATTGCACAGGGCTCCCGACCACGGCACCAAACCCCAGCACACGCTCAGCCCCGGGTCACCAGCTCCGGGAGGGGAACGGTGCTGCTCCGAGAGCCCTCCTCGCCCCCAGACCCAGGGGTGAAGCAGGACGGGGTGTTTCCAGCACCCTGACACAGGCTGCAAGGAGGGCTGGGGTGAGGAGCCCATCTGCAGGCTGGCTCC
>NW_010139509.1:0-316 GCF_000699245.1 Pterocles gutturalis | reverse complement strand
GCAGCAGCTTTGAGGGATAAATAACCAGAGTCCCCCCCAGGCAGCCGAGCATCGCCTCCGCACCCCCTGGCAGCGGGGGTTTCCTCCACCTCGGGCACCCAAACCGGCATCTCCTGCTCTGGGCTGGGGGGTCTTGATGGGAGCAATAAGAGGAGAAAGGAGAAAAAAAAAGAAAAAGAAAAAAAAGAATTTAAAAAAAAAAAATCAATGCATAGTTTCACGTTGCGCCGAAGTCGCTTAATTTTATGCCCCAGTGACACCGCATCGAGCTGGGAAACTGCTGCGCCGGCTTCTCCTCCCGCTGGCATTTCCCCTG
>NW_010139508.1:0-14149 GCF_000699245.1 Pterocles gutturalis | reverse complement strand
AATTAAATTAATTAAAATAAATTGTATTAAACAAAAATAATCATAACTGCCCTGAGACATGGACTGGAACTTAAGATTTAGCTGAGAGTCCTCTTAAATAGTAGTTTAAGTCAAATGAAGTAATTTGGAAGCAAAGAAAGGAAAAAACTTTTCCTCTTCTTTGTGAAATAAGAAATTGTTCTCTGTTATCTATTTATTTAGTTCTCATAGCAAAGCATATATTTAAAATGCACATAATAATAACTGAATAGAGAATTTAGGATGTATCTTCTTTGGATACATCAAAAAAGCCAAAATGAGATTCAAGGTCTCTATTACCCACCACACACAGGAACCATGCTGTTCCTACCAGCGAGTATCTTTCTAGATGTATTATTTTATTTTATCAGAAATGCAAATTCACTCATACTGAGTAGCCAGTGGTGCTGTAAAGACTGTAAAACCAATTTACATAGTACATTGCAGCTCTGATACAAAATTAACTAACTTACACTTTTGAGAGATTCGGGATTCTGAGTTATTGTAAGCCATATATTTCTAAGAACTCCTACCTGAGCTAATGCTTCATTACTCTTTACTTTATTGTTCTACATCTTCAAGACACTTTGTTAAAGAGTCTCTGGCTTCACTAGCCCCCAGATGGTTACCTACCTGCCTTCCAAGAACACAAATGTTAAATCACTGAGGTTGGGAGAGTGCCGTACACGTAGCCTATGGAAAACAGATGCAGTTTATTCCCTAAGAAACAGGCAAAAGTTTGTTTCCAGAAGAAATAAATTTTATTTCTGAATGAGGGTTTAAATTACCCCTTTTCAACAACTTAACTGACAATTTTTTTTTGCTGAATTGCATTCAAAGATCCTGCTATTCTGGTGCCTCTCATAGTCAGGTTCTTGTGTATTTCAGAGACCTTACTCTTCTAATCTCAAACCAGCTGAAACAGTTTTGGTAACTGCCCTTGGTTTTGTTTAGCTATAAAACAATTTCTGCAATGGGTTTTCACATCTACAACTTAGTTCAGTCCTTTTCTCTCTATATTTTCTTTTTCAAACAAGTGAAACTCAAATTTATATCAGAAAGTATTTAATCACTGGTTCATCTCTGCTCTCTGGTCTTAGTCCAGTTACGATCTACTCCTTTAGAAGTGATCATTATCCAACCTGGATGCTGACTCACGGTCTAAAGAGGGAGGCATGGTCCTGTTTCACATCACTGAAGTGGAACTTAGCATAATTGGGTACAATTATTGACTCTCATCAATCCTTTATTGCGAACTGTGCATCTGTATGACATCATATCTTTAAGAGTAGGAGAAAGTATTAAGACATTTCTGAAGGGCAGTAGCTTTTGTATGTGTTCATGCTACATAAAAAAAAAATGTTACTACCAGCAGACATGTAAAGAAAGAATACTTTCCTATCTCTTCGGGTTATATTAAAATAATATTTGTGATCCTCAAGTTATGATGGTGATAAAACACGACATGGCTCTGTAGAATGGCATTCAAGGTCACGATAATTCCCACCAATATTTTTTCTCCATAGGAATGTTCCTGGGTCATCTGCAGACACAAGTCTTTCACGCCCTCCGTGCTTGAAGCACAGCCTCCATGATACAGGGGTTTGTGCAGTCAACAGGTGTCAGATGGTCATCTGTCCCCTCTGTCCTTTCAGTGAAAAAGCGTCCAAACAGTTGCAGAAAGCTGGCAGATGTCCTGAGGTCTTCCTTAGAACTGCAGCTCTCATCCCAAACTCAGGCAGCCAGGACAGATGCTACAGGAATGTGGGTGAAAGTTCCAAGTCTCCCTTGCATTCAGAGCATTCCTGGAATCCCCAAGAAAGGTGTGATCAAAATGCACCAAATAGGTATCAAATAAATTCTTCACGATGTTATGACTAAAGTTATACTGAATGTCTTTCTACCCTCTCCCTTTACCTCTTCTCCATGGTAGTGAAGGCAGTCCCACTGAACAATCACAGAGACAAAGAAGTCAGAAGACTTGTCAACACCAGTGGTAGACCCACCAACTTGCAAAATTAATGATCAGTCTGTCACAAATTTTATTTCCAGAAACTAAATGAAGTTATACAGTTAGATTTACTGAAAATTTTGCAAGCACAAAAGTTGGTCATTGTTCCAGGGCTTATCTGTTGTCTGGCAAATTCCTGCCTAGAGCAAAGACATATACACACAGGAAAAATAACAGGGTTGGTAATAAAAACACTGACCCATCCTTAGCTATTGTACTGTGCATCACATTGCTGTAATTGTCTCAATGCTTTCCACTGATATTTGACAACACACCACTCAGCAACAGCTGTTTTATTATCGCCTTTAATGGCCATAAAGCAGAAAATATTGCAAAATGCAGAAGAAACATCCTGACAATGCTGGCTGTGTGCAAATATGTCAATTTTATAGCACCATTTGGTTTCTGAGGGATTTCTTCACTAACAGGTGAATCATTATACACATCAGCAGTTCACTGTCTAAGTAGAACAATAATACAATGTACATTATGATGCTATAACTGAGACCAAAAATGAACTCTCTGAAGTAGTACAATAGATTGACACTTTGCTTGTACAAGTGCTGTTTGAATCAACACAGTCTTTGGGGTTAGAATCTTTTTGCATGTTATTGCAGAGATATGTGGGCTGGTTTGCCCTGATGAATTGCATGAAAGAAAGAAAAGAAAGAAGTGTCACTCCTCTTTAAGAAGAACCACCAAATGATGCCAGTCAGACATGATATCCAGTCAGACATTGACTGTTTTAATTTACCTTATACTGTCACATGCTTCATCAAGGAACTTAAATTTTACAAAGATACTTAACCACACCCATGCCTTTCCAATCCCATTACTCTTTCTCCCAGGTAACAAGCTAGTCGTACCATCAGTTGGGAAAAATAGTCAAATGGACAAGTCTGCAAAGAAATACTACCTATTTCCTGGAGGAGCTCAGTTTCTCTGCCTGAACACAAGTAAAAATCTCCTCAACTCTTTAGGATTAAGGCTATATTTTGATGAAATTCCAATATTTCAGATGAACAGCATTTGTCTACAGCTCCTCTCAGGATTTTTTTTTTTTTTTAAAGCAGGAATAAAAGGACACAACAAGAAAATGGGCATCAGCAACTGCTTCTCTACATAAACTGTTAGATTCAAGGAACACCCCCTGAAATTCCCAAGCTCCTCATGTGTGTGTTTCTTTACATAAACTCCAGCTGTCCTTGCAGACAGACTGTGTCCCCCGGTTAGATGACATTTTCGTGATATAAGGAACCAAGACAGCCGTATTGTACTGAAACCATTATCAAACATTTCTGGCAGCTGAAATGTAGAAGGTGCTACCTAGGTCTGCCTACAAATGCCAAGTATGTGAAACAATGATGAAGATGGTGAAAAGCCTCCCTGTCACCCAAGTGTGCATGCAAGCATTGAGACTGGTGGTGCAGCTTTGATGGAAGTCTGCCAAATAAAAATTGTAGGTTTGTATACAGCCAATAAATGCTGATCACTCTTTCAAAAGTTATCAACCTCTGCAAAAGACTTGCTACTTTCTGCAAGGACACAAACTGCTATCCTTCACAATGGAAAAAAGGATTTAAATTGTGGGGGATTTAACATAAAAGAGGAGCTGCTGTTAAGCTACAACAGAGAATGCAGCTCTAACGATAATTTTGAAATACCTATGCCAGTTTGTCTTTATCTAATAGCATGCTTTGATCTTTTAATGAAAGAAAGAGTAGAAAAATTAAGGTATAAAAAGCCCCTGGTTTTAAGGCTTAGGTAAGTAGGCAAGACTAACACATTTGTTTAATATTCATGCCCCCTAGGAGACCATTACCTTGAAATCATTACCTTTATTTATTCTCTGTTCTCATGGATCCTGTAAACTTTTAATGAAATAATACATAAAAGTGGGTTCCATTCAGCTACAAATACTCATTAATTGTTTGCTAATGCAACACATTTTTTTTCCTATTTGCTCTCCTGGCATTATTATAATGAAGAACAATTACTCTATAAAGAAAGTTGTGCAAATACTGTAAATCATGACTTCTTTACCATTCTACTAACTTGCCCTGCAGTGAACTTTTTTTTGTTAATTAACTTTCTACTGTTTGTCATTCCAATTAAATAGAGTAGGGAAATTACTCAGTGTTACAGGAAGAGCTGTTAAAGCTAAATAAAAGAAAAAACCAACAACAAAAAAACCTGCTGAAGGAAAAAAAGTCTTTAAAAGAATTAAACCCAAAAAACCTAAGTGAAAGCTCGACAGAAGCTCATAGACAAAAAAAAAAAAAAAATAAAATCCAAAACAAAGGCAATCATGCATCAGCAGTGTAGCAGTAAATTAAAAAAACAGGTAAACTCACCTGTTTTGTGTTCAGATCAGTCAGAAATTAGTGAATAAACTTTATTATTGTTCATAGTGAAAGTACATAGTTTTTGTTCACCTGCACTTACCTCTAGTTGCAGTACTGATAAAGACAGGCAGAAAATATACGACATGGTGGAAATATATTGACCTCATTCTCTCAGTGAAATCTAGACTGATCTCTCCACAGTCACCCACAAAACTCTTCTTTTGTAAGCTGTTCCTTTAGTGGTCATGCCATCTCATCTAGACATTAGAATTTTACTTCTAAGATCTACGGTAGACTGCCTTCAATAAATCCTAGCAAGAACAGGCGCAGACCTAAATTCAAATGACTTAAGAAGAACGTAACGTATATTTGAAGAATAGCCATATTTGTGTTAATGAGTGATTATGCCATTATTCTGGAGCTTAAAGTACTTACCTAATTACTAATCTAAACAAAATGAGGTATCTTGACATAGTAATATGGAAAAAATACAGTTCATGATGCAAAGGAGCACAGCTTTATCATTCTAACAAGCAAACACCTGATTTATTTAACATTTTGCCAGAATCTCACTTTTGACCTCCCAAGATACACCAATATTGCACATGGCTAAATGAGCTCTATTTTCTTACTTCTTTCTTATTTCTTTCTAATTTAATTCAGAAGAATTTCAGAAGAAATTTTAATAGCGCTTTGGTGGCATATTCACAAATAAATCCCATCACAGATGATTTAGGGATTTTACTACAGATGAGTAAAACAAATATCCATGACCAACAAATTTATTACACAGTTGCCACAGTGTCTCCAGAGACATACACACAGTAAAGGCACTGAAAAGCTCTCTTGGATCAATTCAAAGGATTTTTAGCTTGCTTTCTTGCTTCAACAAAGCAATTCAGAAATTTTGGAGTGAGACAAGGAACTAGCTCTTTAAAAATTAATTCTGAGTACAGAGTGCCAGCAAAATGGGAAAATTAGAGCACATCAGTAATAAAACTTAATACGATCAATTTAATTAAAAAATTGTAAATAATTTTGACTAAAATAAGTTTGGATGCTTTAACCTTAATAGCAATTACCATGTTTTCAGTTTCAGTAAGACTCATACTATTTTTGGAGTTAAAGAAAAATGAGACAAATTCAAGCCAATACATGTTCATTAAAGGGAATTTATTAAATAGATGTTATTTTTACAGTCTTTTCTGTCAGGAACCATGATCTAAATTCTTGGGGGATATATGGAGTTCAATGATGTAATCTTTCGGGGAAATCACTGACATTTAAGCTTACAAAGCATTCTCTCCAAAGAACACAAAAACATTCAGAGATGCTATTGAGAGAGATGTTACAGAGGAGAATGAGTAAGTCACTTGAAGAAACTCCAGTTTTTGAGTAATGGTGTGTTTCTTTAAAGGAGTAAGATATAAATCAAATCATTGAATCCAATAAGAATAAAGTGAAGGGAAGTGGAAAGAGATTTTGAAACTAATAGTAATGGGTCTCTAATTCATTTCATATAAAGTGACAGGAAAACAAAAAAGCAGTGAAGGAAGGGTTCAGCTTTGTACAAGGCAGGGAAATCCCCTGAGTGCGGACAAGTTTTTCTGCATAGGCTTGGTTGCTTTAATAGAGTATTGTCATACTAGATGAAGCTTGAATAAAAAAAAAAAAAAAAAAAAAAGAACGATTCTACAAAATCGATGTACTTGAAAAGTATTTTTGAGTTGTCTTTGGTTTTGTACGTTTTGTATATCACCTGTGCTCTATATGGGTCTCCTCTGAAAAAAAAAAAAAAAGAAAAAAAAATCCTCTTTCCATGCTAGATCCCAACTCTTATGATGATATGTTACATCATGCTTACCTTCTCCAGAAGTAACTGAAATATCTTGACTGCTATTTCCCCTCACAACTGAGTCTCAGCTAAAAGTCCAGGTAGAAGGCACATTGTATGTGTATAAAAGGGACTATGCCCCTGGGACACCTTCTCCCTCACAGAAACAACAGTAGAACAACATAAATCACACCAAAACACTTAGTGAAAAAAAAATAAATTACTAGACAGAAGAGCTGACTTTAACATCTATTTCCTAATCAAAGTAGCGAGCAATGTTACGGGTGCCCAGGCTGCAGGAGCGCATTTGAAGGAAGGACCAGCCCACCAACCGCACTTTACCAAATAGCCAAAGCATCTATAAACACTTCCTGCCCTGAATAAGAGACTGTTTCAAACTTCCAATGAGATGACCAGAGTCTTCTAAATTTTCAGCACCTGCTTGACTGAAGAGCTTTCCTTGATATCTAAGGCAACACTGACCATGTGCTTGCCTCAGACCTGGCCTATACGCTCATCTCCAGAGTCCCCAGCCAAGACGTCCAAGCTGAGAGAGAGGTCTCCATCCCCAGGTGAAAACAAACACTTCACCCTTGGAACATGGTGGGATTTAATGTTACTGTTAATACTTATTTCCAGACTAATTATCTGAAGCAGCTCATGTTTTACTCTTTTTTTTTTTTTTTTTCCTAATAACTCCCAGGTGAAGGCAGTAATTCTAAGCAGCAGGGTTTTTATGGTGGCATGGTTAGCTGGGGAAGCTCCCACCTCCAGGACTTCTTTGATGCCCTAGCAGCACTGCACCCCAGGCCAGCAGCCGTGCAGCCCTGGAGGTCTGCTGGCAACAGAGGAAGGAGCCTCAAAGGCAACATGCCATGCAACCACATCTTCTGGCACTCCATTTCCCCAATATTCTTAATGAAATTTAGAAACCCTTCTATACAATGACTAAAGCCAAACATCCTCCATTGAGGTGAAGTCATTCCAGACTCGGCACTGTTGAGTTCTGTCAGGCATGGGTGTAGGCACATAAAAACATTAGGAAAAAAAAAAATGGCTTTAAGTGCTTTGCCATAAGCTTTTACTTTTGGTATGTTTTTGCTTTCTATAGACAGAACTATAGAAAACATTTCCTTTACAGAAACTTACAAACTTTCCTTTTGTATTTACTACAGCACTTGTGTTTAGATTGTTTGTGTAGCTCACCATGCATGCAGGCTGAGAGAAGAGTGTTGCTATTCTTTGCATTATATTTACAGTGATGGTGCAACTGGATGTATCAGCTCTACTGCTTATGAAAGTGGCTAATCTAACAATCCATGGAGCCTTGACACAGCAAGGGTAGGAAAGAGATTGTAGTAGTGCAGCCTTCTGAAACTGTACCATTAACACATTCCAGTTTGACCTACAGGACCAGCCTCTCAAGGAAAAAAAAGTTTAATTCTGTTCTCTTTAGTAATTCATAGCCTGATTTACTCGATGAGATTTACTACTAAAGGTACCACATATGTTTGATGTGTTGGGGTTTTTTTCACCCCCTTTGATTCTGAGGATTCTTTAGAGGAATAAAGGCAAACGCTGATTCTTCCAAATCTTGAGTTCCAAAAACTTTTAGCTAAAGAGCAAGGCTATTCAGGTTACTACTGTTTCTGAAGTAAAGAGAAAAACTGGAGTACCTTCAATAAGTGTTGCAAGTCCATACAAACCAAAATATCCTCAGTGACAATGAATGTTGATTATTAATCAGTATGGATTTGCAATTAATTAGTAATCTGCAAAAAATACTATCCTATTTTAATAATGACAAGAATTAGAATATGCAACACCCTTCAAGTAATTTCTTAAAAACAGCTTTTACTTTGAAATCAGTTGAACATTGACTTGGTAAAGACTAAATACGGACAACTTTAGGATATGGTCCATTAGGACTACTATTGTTTGTTAAGTGTTATTTCACTTAAAGTCTAATGCAATTGAAATGTCACCTTCAGTCTAAGAATCACTTTTTTAAAAATGTATTATTAAATATGAAAAGGAGAGCCAAGATGTAATTTTCCTTTCCATAACATGACTGATGATCCCAGAAATAATACCTACAAAAGAGCCTGCATGGGAAGATGAATTAGTTATTGTTCAGTCAGGCTCAGGTGGTAAGGCTGAAAACATCTGCAAAGACCAGCATCAAAGAAAGGTGGGTGAACATTTCAGAACTGACAGCATGAAGGAATAGCTGAGGCCCAATTAAAATAAAAGAGGAGCAAGAAAAGGGACACGAAGTTTGCAAAAGTGAAAAGAAAAGGATAGACAAATGTGAGGTGCAGGCTGGAATTAAGACTGAAACGTCAGAAGCATTAACCAAAAGCCTCAGATCATGGGAGAGCATGGGTTCAAATTATTAACACACAAGAATGAGTTTTCATCCATGCAGCTACCACACTAAGTCCTTCCAACATAAACATCCCTGCAACATGAATACTAGTCATTTGCTATCAACAGGAGATTATAAACCCTGAACTACTCTGTTCCAAGGAGAAGTGCAGTTAGTTCCGAAGCTGTATCCAGCATTGAACAGAGAGAGCAACAAACTGTCTCAAGAGATATAAGTCAAGTATGTGGGAGAAATTCTTGGGGTTGTGATGCTGTATAAACAGGGAAAACCAAGGCTATTCGATCAATAATTGTTAGCACTATAAATAAAACAATAAATTAATCCCATACCTCAAGATTCCTCTGTTATCCCAAGAGGAGCAAAAGAGGGATTTTTATTTCTTTTATCTCTGGGTTGGGGCTGTTTAGCATAGTTTTTCATTTTCCACCAGTGCATTAGTAGGCGCCGCAGGACGTAATGCTTACTGGCTTGCCCAGCAACTTTAAATTCTTAGAAATACAGCTGAGATTTTTTTTTTACTCATATATGACTTTAAAGTAACATCACTAAGCATCCATCAGCAATATTTCATTTGATATTATTAAATACTGTAAAATAACACATGGTCTGTTTCTTTGTGTTCTCTGGGAGATTTTATAAAGAAATACCTTCCAGACATCTAAAATATTTACCATAATGACTCCCTGGTTTCTTCCTGACACGTACAATGATTGTGGTTTGGGGCAGGGTGATAGTATAAGTCAAAAGTTTATTTGAAGGTCTTGGGTCATATGGAATAGAAGTTCCATAAATCCATTCTAGCTGGACATTTATTGTGGCTCCTGCTCTAGCAGGGTACTAGACTCAGTGGCACAGAGTCTTCCAGGCCTCCAGCCTTCTTAGACCAACTTTTCATTAAAAGAAGGATCTCAATTCAACAACCAATACATGAATTTTATTCAAACAGATACGTTTTTCTAGGAATGAAAAGAAACAGACTATCTCAGCCAACACACATCTATTCAGTAGTTGCAGGAGACTAATAGAGCATTCTGTAGTTAAATTGAAGTTCTTTACCGTTTCTTGTTCCATGGAAATAATGAAAGATACGTGAATTATTTTTGAAATAACATAATATTTAATTCAAGCAGTCAAAATCTCAGTCCTGACTCTCAGATCCCCAAACCAGACCCTTTGAAACTGCTTCATCATAAGATTCCCTGTCATTCAGTATATTTAGTTTGTTAGAGAGAAACTTAATTTTCAGAGCTTGAAGGTCTGGCTCATAAGGAAAGACTCTTAGATCTGAAAGCCTGCTGCAAAAACCAGAAAAGTCAATAAAAAGATTTTTTTTTTACTCAGGCAAAACTCTTAGTGTACATACATACATGCATTAAAAAGAATTGTGTAACAAGGGAGAAGAACCAAAAGCATAGCTTTTTAACTTATTCCAGCTTTATTATAAGAACATTCCCTGAAAGTAGAATCTGTTAAATCAGGAAGTTGGTAGATGTCAATCTATTAAAGATAATTCACACAGTAACACCAAAAAAAAAAAAAAAAGAAAGAAAATAAAAGAAAAGAACAACAACCACACACAAAAAAACCCCACAAACACTGAACTTTTTTTTTTTTTTTTAAATTGAATAATCCCACACAGTCTCAATGAGACCAGACAATCTCTAAACAGATTGTCCGGGATCCAGGTGTTTTTCCAATGACCATTTGCTTCACTGGCAGAAATCGTTCAAAGGACACTTGAAAGTCATTTCTGACTTTTCACAATAGAGTCATATTCATTAAGAGTCTAAAGTGATGGGAAAAAACTGATTACTTCAGCAGAGCAATAGTACTTTCTGGACTAGATTTGTAGACAATACTAGAACTGATTTTGAAATGTGATTTCTATTACGAAATTTGCTTACAGCTTTCTACATAGTTTTAAAATAAATATGTCCATTTGTACTTCTCTAACTTCTTTGAACTGAAACTACGGACGTGAGAAGTTTTCTCTTAAAAGAACTCGTAGGTGTTCTGCCCATGAGAAGCCACTGATTTCAGGCTATTGGAAAAATACGTTTTGGCCCTTATTTACATTAGAGCCTGAGGCTATTCCCTTCCTCTGAATTCTGTATGAAAATATGAAATGAAAACAAATGAGAGCAAAGGAGAAGTGCTGAAAAAGGAAAAGGCAGCATAAATGGTCAGAGAGTGGAAAACAATTTTCCTTATTTTAAATCTGTGCATAAATTTTAGATTACAGAAGAGACCGGTCTTCTGTTTTATTCTACTCATTTTAAATGACTTCTTGCAAGTCATGCTTTTTTACTTCTATTTTTCACAGCATGAAATGCGTCCGTAAAGTCTGGTAAAGACTTCTATAAAACAGGCAACAAATCTTAAGCTTCAGGTCTTCAAGAAAACTGAAGCACAACTAAGTCCTTAAAATAGCAATGAAAGGTGGAGAGTTTTAACAACTTCTTTTATTCTTCTTGCAGGTAAGAATACACAAAGCTTTGCAAAATTATTCGAAGACTCTGAGGTCCCTCAGCATGATCTTGATCACCGCCTATCTTGAGCAACTGCTAGACACTTGACATAGCAGTGGCAGTATTGCTTATTGCAATATATTTTATCTAACAGAACAAGGAAGCAATAAAAAGTGACAACAAAGGGTACATTACCCAATGTGTTAGCATCCAGGAACTTACTGATAAATTCAGCTTGGAAGAGACTTATGGAGGTCTCAAGTCCAAATTCCTGCTCAGAGCAGGGTCAGCTGTGAGCTTAGACCTGGTTGTTCAAGGCTCTGTCCAGTTTGTTGTTGAAAACCTCCAAGGATGGAGGGAATACAATGTCTCTGGGCAACTTCTTCCAATGTTTTGCTCTCTTCATATTGAAAAAGGTTTTTTTCATATCTCATCAGAATCTCCCTCGTTTCAATGTATGCATTGAAATCTTGTCCTTCCATAATCTGCAGTCTCTCATCCCCCACCAAGCTGCTCAGCACTCCCAGGTCCTTTTCAGCTGCTCCTCAGCCAGTCAGTCTCTAGTCTGTATTGCTGCAAGGGATTGTTTCTTCCCAGATACAGGACTTTACCTTTGTCCTTGATGAATTTCACAAGGTTCCAACAGCCCATTCTTCCAGCCTGTCTGGCCCTCTCCAGATAGCAGCCCTGCTCTCTGGAACACAGGATACAATCACCAGAAGCAACTACAGAAGGAGTATACCCCGTATGTATTATGCAAATGCTATCTAAAGCATGCAAAAGTCCTTCAACAGACACAAAAAAATGGATGACACACGCTGCTGAAGATCCATTTATTCTGTGGCATGCTCATTCACAGCTCACAAATGTTCCATTTGTCTCTGACTTCATTAGAAGAGGATTTGCAAAACTTTTGCCTCCTGCCTTTCTAGTTGAAGAGTCTGGTAAGGTTCTGTACATGGCATACTCAATAACTGCTTGGGGAATTGTAGCAATCGCTTATTGAACACAATGTCAAAGACAATCCTTCACATACTGTAAAAGAGACAGCATATTTTCATCCAAAAGAGATGTGTCTTACATGACGAAGTTTTCCTCTTTTCAAATACCTGTTTTCTATGACAAAAAGTCAGGAGTTAAGGAGATGGACATAGAAGTAAAATTATGCATCCCCTTGAGTATTTTTTTTTTTTGCATTGAAACAACAAAATTATTTGCTGCCATCTCAGATATATGGGGAGACTCATGACAAAACACAAACCCCACCATTAATAAAGCAAAGAAATCTAAGGTAGGGGTTGAGTGCAGCAGAGCCTGTCCTGGTGGTATGACAAATGGAGAAGATTGATATTAGTGTAGAGCCATGTGTAGTCCAAATGAAGGGCAAACTTACATCTCAAGACTCTTTGAAAGGTTAGCTTTTACTGCAGTTCTTCATTGATGCATAACTTCAGCACACACAATTGCATAATTTTTACAATTACAGTAGTGCTTGCATCAGCTAGTGGCCGCCAAAGAATGATCAATAGTCAAAACACAGGGGTGTGTGCACCCATGTCAATAGATACTCAACCTTTCCAGAGCAGAACAGGGTCAGAAGCTCAAGTAATTAGTCATTCTGCCTTCCACAAGCTCTATTAAGCCTACATTTAATACCTGGAGGCAGTGAAACATAAACAGGGGTTATACAAGAATCATGGATCACAGCACAGTTCTCTTGGGGAAAAAGGAAAGTCAATCTCACTTACGTTGCTCTGATTACTGTATTTCCTAACAGTAGGTTTTGACAAAAATTTTTCTTCTTACCTTAAAGAATCTTAACTGATTAGCAAGTTGCAGAAAAAGCAGTCTCTAATACATCTTTCTACTTCTTAAACACATTTCTTTATGCTCCAAATGTAAAATTGTACTGCACAGTTCTACACATTTTTTGCGTGTCCTAGAGACTAATCTTTGTAAATTAGAAATGGAATCAGGCAAGGCTTTTTCATTAATACTACAGACCACAGTGGAATGTTAAGGACTTGTAATATGGTTTCTCCTAAAAGGTGCAAGTAGTCACAGTATGGTTCAATGAGGTTCTATTACTTTCATTATCCTCACCCAATGCTCAATCATGTTAAAACTCCTTGAATTTTACAAAGTACTGATTTTTGAGAAATTCCTTCTCCCCTTTCCAGTTCAGAGGTGTTTAATTAAATCTTTAAAAGTTATCCTCGAAGAGCAAGACAACTAGGATGACATTTGTCCTTTGATTCCAGAAAAGGTGGATGTTTCCTTACCTCTCCACTAAAGCTGCACAACCAGACAAAAGCCCTGGCTTCTGTAACACTGTTCTCTATGCTAAAGAGCAGGCCAGAAAACAACATGAGAGTCAAGAGTACTTTGGGGCGGTAAGAAAGGTACCCATACAGGTTCAGTTACATTGGGTACCCTGACAAATAGCTGTGCAAGGGATACGTCTGTGTTCCTAACTCACTAAAGTTGCTATGATCTTCCCTAACCATTCCCGAGTTACCACACATTCAAAAATTCTAGTAGTCACACACAGATGGCAGGGCAAAGATGGGTAAATGCAACACCTTTTTTTATGTTGCATTTACGTAGGGTATTTGTTGTCTTCCTCTACTTTTTTTTTCCTTACTAAACTAACAGAAAGGCGACAGAGAACCAGCTCTAGAAAGCTATAATTTGCTGAGAAACCACCTCAGCTTTTTTCCCCACAGAGCAAAAATAGATTTAAGTTTAGTTAATTTAACTTTTTCATAAGAATATTGGATTATGAAGACACGATCTTTTATTTTACTCTACTGGGAGAAGAGGTAAGAGAATATGAAAAGAATCATTATCACCGACTTTCCATTTCTTCATAAAATTTCAGAATAATAGTCAGCAAGAAATTGCAACATGAAGTTATTTCTCTTACTTTTTTCTTCCATGGATTAAAGGAGGGAGCACATAAGAAAAGTGATATGATAACGTCCTCTGTCAAGAAAATAAAGACAATTCCACAAGAATGATCAGGTCAGCCTAAATACTAAACCAATCCAACCAAACCAGGGTTCAGTATTGGGACCGATACTA
>NW_010139507.1:0-10707 GCF_000699245.1 Pterocles gutturalis | reverse complement strand
CCTGGGAGGGGGGAGGGCGAGTGAGCGGTGTCATGTAAAACTACAGCTCGAGTCATCCTGAGCTCTGACAACAGCCTGTCAACCACGGCATGGGTTTCTCTGCATGCTAATTCGCTCAGCTCCTCTGTACTGTCAGATCTAGAACTTAAATTCCGAGAATGGCTTCTGAGAAATCAGGCTTTTTGTGCAATATTTCAGGTACTGTGAGCTGGAGGGACAGTGCCAAGTGCCAGGCTATTTTGTCCCCTCAGCTGCAGCATGGTCTCTTCTTCCAAAAGCTAATCTGCAACCCAAGCTGCAGAGGTGCTGGAGAGAGATGGCAGAAGTGCTGCACTCAGTTTTGCTCATTTTGATCATCATCAGCACAACTATTAAGTGATTTACCTGAACCATTCTCACCGTGTATCAGCGTAACTTCCACAGGAATATGATAAAGCTGCAATTAGAGAACATTCATGGAAATGCAGATTGCTTTTTATCTATTATTCATCCAGGACTATGAGGTGGCCTACCATTTTTAATTTTACACATCCTGTTTTCTCAGAAGATGGCAAAGACTGAGACATACAACACATCCCAGAATAAGGGTTCTGAAACTGTGATACTCATATGGAGTTTTATTGTTAATCTGGAGATATTGCATAAGCCTCTATGGCTTAGTCAAACCATAAAGTAAAGTAAAACTTGCCTATCAGAAATCCTAGGAGAAGAGGGAAGTGGGGAAATTAAAGCCATTCCTCAGTTCTCAAAGGTTATTAGGTGAAAGCAGTTTACAGCCACTTCTGACTGGAATTAGTGTCTTTCTGAAAGACCTGGCATTAAAAGCCTACGCTATCTCACTATGAATTTTGTAAAAGTCATGCACCCATAAGAGGAGCAATGGGCTTGTTTCCTGTGATCTAAAGAGTCTTAGATAATTAGCATGGTTGGGAGAAAAATATTATTTACTTTTTTTTAAAATTTAAAATATATGTAGATGCCTTGCTTGAGCAACACATTTCAGTTTTATTTAAATTTCATATGGAAATTTAACGTGGTGCCCATGGTAGTTTTCTGCTTTTGCAGTGTCTCTGCCCTCCTGAGCATTAAAAAATATAAGGAAAGAAATCCAGCCTAACTTTGCACAACAGCGCAAGCCCTTTGTACAGCAGATTGCCATGTGTCCCTTCTGTACACGATACGCTCAAACCCAAGGAATTTGTATGTTAAATTTGCATAATGGGCCAAAATAAGAGAATTCCTCTTTGCTGACAGAAATGCATTAGCCACTAGCACACATAATCATTCTTCCATACAGAAATGTGTTCTTTAAAGTAGGGGTAATTGCAAAACACTTAACCAGAAAGGAAAATAGGCTCCAAAAAAAATCACATCTGATTGAGGTACTTGACAAGTGGGTAATAAAATTAGGTTCTGCTCAGAACAATTTGGAATAATTGATTTGGTTTATGACTTTGACCAAAATATGCAAAAATGCAACGTTCTTTCACAGTTGCACTGTAATTGTTCATGCTACCAAGAGAACGAGAAAGGGGGGGAATGGCTATTAGACAGAGTTTTGTTATGAAAATGGGCCTACTAGTCAGAGTTTCGTTATGAAAATGGCTACTTAGAGAATCTGAATAAGATATTTGAAATACAACATCCCCTACAAAGCCCACAGACTCTGTGCGTTACACATCAAATGCACTGAATACCAGTGACTCTCGTGGACCTAACTGTGTACAGAGTTTTACTGAAGCCTCTGATTTTATACCCACCATCCATCACGGGTACAAATGACATCACTGAAATGCTTGATTTCCTCCCCTGTGTCTTTCCAAGGCTGCTGAGACCAGATGATGTGCTTGATTTGACAATTCTTAGGCTCTGTGCCTGGAGGCAGATTACTCTCTTCAAAAGGTCCCTAACTCCATCGTTCACTTCTAAGCAAAAGCCATTGAAGTTAGTTGACTGTCAAAACCAAACAGGGCTGACCCTTGTGTGGGTACCTACAGCTGAGGATCTGATGCTCTTTTCTCAGGGTTAAAGCTGTCTGCCTCCCTGCTGTGTGCTGCCGTGACACATAAGTCACTTCAAACCCTCCCACGCGGCACAGGATGGGATAGGGAGCAGCCCAGGAAATGACTACACACTTCTCTCCACATGTGATAAGATGCAGAAGTCTGTAGGCACATAACTGTCCTAAAGATGGATGTAATTAACCTCTTCACAGCTAGGCTTGGTGACAGCAAGCAGCAGGATGTGAAGGTGTTGTTGGACCCAAGAGAACACTTTGTTTCTTGCAGTAAATAGGCAGCACAAAAAAAAAATCAGAAATGACAATGCGAATATCTTAGTTCAGTCAACTAATTTAAAAATGTGATTTCTGGGCCAGGAGCAAGTCATTATCTGCAGCCTAAAGCCTTCCCAGTAACTCTTAGGAAAAAATTGAATGATTTCATCTTACAAAAGGCTTGTTATAATAAATGGACATTTTAAGCTCCAGGAAAATGCAAAGAACAATACCTTGCAGCAAAATCTTGTAAGGACAAGCACGCACTTCCAATTACATGACCACTTCTGCATGCTTTCAGTTGCTTAGCACCATTGTGTACGTTCACTTTCTCAGCAGGAGAGTTCATAATTCTCAGCAGAAGCATTTCCCTGATTAGGAAAAAATAAGGGTTAGAAAAGTACAGAGAAATATTTCCACGATATGTTAAAGGTGATAAAATGCTGGGGAATGACACAATCCCCTTAAGAGTGGGATTTATTCTGTAAGGCAAAACAGAGCTTTTCGAAGTTCTCTGGTTTTTCCAAATAACTTGCGCAGAAAGAATGAGATGAACTGTTCTCTGGGGAAGCTGGAAAGTTGGGTCTATTAACAGGGTTTATAAATGTATTTATATAAATGGTGTTTATATAAGGTACATATGTAAATGTATATAAAAGGTTAATAAATGGTATATATGTATATATAAATATATATAGGTAAATAAATATAAAAATGGATATATAAAGGTATATATATAAATGTATGGTCACACATAGATCTTGGAAATATTGTACTACACCAGGAGAGCACCTTGTTTTGTTTCATTTAATTGAATATCAATAAACAGCTATTTCTGATGCATCTTTTTGCACCAGGTACTTGCCAGGTGTTTGTTAAATAACAGCTCTATTTATTTATTTTCCTTGACAGATTCGAAAATTAGTTCCTATGAAGAAACCTTAAATCAGGGATTATAAGCACATGTGCCGTAAGGCAATTATTCCTACACCTTTAGAAAGCCAAGTCAGTCTGCAGACTTGAAGAAAGCTGGAAAGGAAGAGCAGAAAGCAAGCTCTGGATGCACACTTGCACTGCTTACTCTCTACTCAGGCATAACTGCTGGAAATCTGCTGGAATTCTCTAAGACTGGAAAGGATTGAGTCATGGGTCAATGGGAAAGAGGTAAGATCTTCAAGCAGGTGACAAAATTGCCTCTTTCCAAGAGTCAGTACATTTGAATCTGAAGCATATCTCTCCCTTACAAGGTGCAGGTTCTGTAAGATTCTTTGCAAGGAAGGAAATGCCTCAGATAAGATGCTTTGGCTCATCACTGCTTTGAGCTTAGGCTTGTTTTCAAACAGATCCTCACAAGGATTTGCATTATCTCCCCAGCCTGCATCTCTAATCTCCTGAATCCAAAATACAGACATTTAAAATGCTGGGTCCGAGTCTCTCTGGAGCACACAGAGAAAGGGACCTGGGACCTGTCCCAGCATCTGGTCTCAGCTGGGTCCAGAAGAAACCAGGTGAGGAAGGACAAGAGGGAGCAGCAGCTCTGTCCCAGGCTTTTTCTTGACAGCTCTGTCTGCTACCTCAGGGCGGGCAAACCTTAATGCATTTTCCCTTTCGCTGGATGCTTTAGATGCCTGGATGCTCAGGTCGAGGATCCTGCTCTCAACTGGCCACCTTTCCCAAGAGCTGAATCAGCATCTTGCTTGCCTCAGTGGAGTCCCTGGGGGCAGCAGGACGGCTGAAAGTCAAGCACTCCTTCCAGTCATTTTTCCCATTGAAAGCCATAAGGATTTAAAACTCTGTCACCCACACATTTTAAAGGCCTTTATCCTTCCTAAGTAGAAGTAGCAAACAGAAAGGAGCTCTTCAGTATGTACCACAAGTGTGGCCTTACATTTGCTCTCTGCGGGGTGGGTGAAACACCTGGCTGTTCAGAAGCCTGGACTAAGTTACTGTATGTTAAATAAAAGTGTAGTTGTGGAGCAGAGGCTTTTCTGGATGTTCTTAAGGCTATGATCCAAAAATTCAGGCACATAATTTTACATGTGTACTTGTCATTTCCATTGACAGCCACAAAACAAATCATGTCTCCCAATGTGCTGATGTGCTTTTCTGGCTTGCAGTTTGAATCCCTGATTGAACAGCTGTGGCAGACTATTTTATCAGATGAAGGAAAATAAGGATTCTTGCAGAATGCAGTTGTACACAGAACCAACTGACATTCAGAGGAAAAAACTTGGCGCAAATATTTCACTTCATATAATCATAGACTCCTGGAATCATTTAGGTTGGAAAAGACCTTTAAGATCATTGAGTCCAACCGTCAACCCAACACTGCCAGCTCCACTTCTGAAATACTGGGGCCTGAGCAGTGGGGCCCTGAACCAAAGTTGACCTCTAGGTGAACCTCACAACCTAACAATATACCTAATATGAGTAATATTGATCACATATGCAATGTACTACCTTATGAATAGATGCCAATTTATAAAAGGTTTTTTTTGTAACGCTTATAGAGCATTGCTGTAACGCTTGCTGTAAAGTAATAGTTGTGTAACAGCAGCCCCACTCACCAAAAAGAGATAAACCTATCTCAAACCTTCAAGCAGACCTCTACATGTGAGCAACAGAATGTAGCAGGGTGGTGACGGGCTTTGTTTAGAAACACATAATCAAAGATAACCATATACCTTTACTTCTTAACTTTTTCTCGGGTTCTGGCCAAGCGTGGGAAAAAGTTAACAAGGGAAAAAAAACTACACCAGATGTTTTTCCCAGCTTAAGATAGAAAGTTGTTTGTTTAACTGTATAAAAGCGGGGACCGTTTGCAGGGAAATTTGGAAGCCTCCTCTATACAGTGGGCGCACTGTACAGAGATTTCTCAATTGCTGGGATGAGTTCTCCAAATCCTATGCTGTAAACGGGCTCCCCAGCATCTGCGGATCTGGATGATGGTAATATAGAGCAATTGGTGATGGATCTTTCTTAATCACTATCACTAACTCTATGTAGTAATGATTAGGTGCATTACCTTATTTTGTGCTTGCTATAGTAGTTTGCTTGTTTTCTTGCTGCTTTACCTTATCTTGCTTTATTTTCTCTGTACTATTTTCCTTATTACTTTGTCACTTTGGACATAAGTAAAAATAAGTTTACTTTTTTTTGGTGCCTGTGTCCTCTGTGCGATCCCCGTCAATTGGCAAAACAACTTCAGGATTTGTTCAACTCCGCCACTCAACCATGTCTGTAAGCACCACGGCTATACATCTTGTAAATCCCTCCAAGGATGGTGACTCAGTCACTTCCCTGGGCAGCCTGTTCCAGTGCTTGCCAACCCTTTTGGTAAAGAAGTTTTTCCTAATGTCACATCTAAACCTCCCCTGGCACAACCTGAGACCATTTCCTTTCATGCTATCACTTGTTACTTGGGAAAAGAGGCCTTTCAGGCAGTTGTAGAGAATGATAAGGTCTCCTCTTAGCCTCCTCTTCTCTAGACTAACCAACCCCAGTTCCCTCAGTCTCTCCTTGTAAGACTTCACCAGTTTCACTGCTCTTCTGTGGACACACTCCATCACCTCAGTGTCTTTCTTGCAGTGGGGGGCTCAAAACTGAACACAGTATTTGAGACACTGGGTACTACACAGTCTCATTTTAACACCTACCCCCACTAAGCAGTTTAATGATTTCAATAGCACTCTCTGCTCTAAAATTAACTGTATTCCATGATCTGTGCTCATCTTTCACCCTAATTAAACCATTAGAACAGTAAATGTTCATTCTAAGATTTTCTTAAACAGAATTGTTGAAAGAGAAGTTGCACTATGCTTCCTCTGGGATTTACAGTATTGTAGGTGCCTTATTTTTTGTGGCTATGTGAGGGCTGTTTCCTATTGCAGTTCCTACTTGTTTACTATGAGGGAGAAAAATGTCAAACCCTGCACACAACGTCTCTTTACCTTGTACCAAAAAGAATCATCTCACTCTGACTGAAGATGATAGCAACCTAACACTGACTTAAACTGGAGCTGGACCCGTTCAAGAATTACATGGGAATTTTAGATGCGTGTGTTTAACTTTGCAGTTCTTTGTTACAATAAATAGTGCCAAGAAACCACTAAACTTGGTGTGGGAAAGGGGAAATGTAGCCTTTGGAAAATGGTTAACACTTGGATTTGTTCAACTAAAATGGATGCAATTTTGGTGCATGATGCCAATTTGATTAAAGTCTGTATATAGTTATTCAGGAATAAGTGGATAAGAGTACATTTTCCATGAAAACTGAGGGTATAAGAAACAGCAGGAACACAGCATGAAGATTATGAGAAGAACCGAAGTGGACTGTTTAACAGCTAATTAGAGTCATCAACTGAGCACTTTTAGTTTGCATAACTGAAGACATTATGTCATTGAACAGGGATGTGCATGGAATGTTTCATTAGCTTCTGGGAATTTCAATACTGAAAAGTTACTGAGAAATATTTCAAGAGAGAGAACAAAGCTTACCAGAAGTCAGGGATCAATTTGACAGGGTATCTAGACACATGTATGAAAAATTCACATTAACAGGTTGGCTAAAAATTAGCCAAAATAGAAATATGTTAATTCAGCAGTCAGGAATAAAGAAGCTCAATTACCTAATTTTGCTTCTAATGGTAAAATAAAAATTTCCATTTAAACTCATATATGTTCTCCCTCTTCTCAATTTCACTTGCATCCTTTTACCTTTTAAGTAGTTCTTTTACCCTTAGCAAAATCAGCAGGATCTTCTTTAATTGCAGAGCCACAAATGGGCATTGCTGACACCTGTCTGAGCTGGACAAATCAGAGTAATGATTTCTTTAATTAACTCCTCTTTGAAGTAGAGCAATGCTTTAAAGGTAAAACATCTAGATTTGATTAAAAAATTTTCTACAGATGTAGAATTTACAAATCATAGAATGCTCTTTTGATGGCTAATTATTGCCATTGTAAAAAGAAACAAAACACAAAAACAATTAAACTAAATATTTCCAGAATCATCCAATGGACTTCATTAAACCTAGGACCGTGAAGCTCTTTAGTTTTTATTCATGTTTCACACACGGATACACACTGACTGTAAGTCAAAACTGAAGTCCTGTCTTTAATAAGGTGAGCAGAGAGAGCATCCCGAGACTTGCTTTATAAGGAATATTTTTCAATCTTTTAATTGTTCCTGCAGGTCTAAGTGTCATCCTCTCTGGACTGTGGATGCACTTCTGTAGCAAGTCTATCTCTGACAGCACAAAGGTAATAAACCCACCTCCTAACCTGGTTATAAATCCAAGAATTAGAGTAGCCCTTCTAGTCACACCATCAAAGGGAAGTTTACCTTCCAGCTGGTTAACTCCCAGGGGTCTGTCTTGTTCCTTGCACTGTCATTGCTTCCCAGGTCAGGCTACACTACTCCCCAGGCATAGCTTGATTACTTTTTTTTTTTTTTTAACCCTGAATGCATATGTTTAGATTTGACCAGGTTGAGGAATATATTTGTCAGTCTCCAACTAATCAAGATATCCACATCTTTCTGTGGTTTTGAGACATCATCTGGAGTATCATTCCCCCAGTTCTTGCACTGTTTCTGCACTTTTATCCATCATTGTCTACTCCTTTGTGGTCCTTTCCCACAGTGTTAAACTGCATGTGGGCAAGAAACTACGCTGAGGACCCTGCTAGAAACTCACCCTCATTTGCACCTCCACTTGGAGACCATGGCTAAAGAAGGTTTCAGTACACACAGGGTAAGATGTGCTGATTTTTGTACCGTCTGAGTTTCTTGTGATGCCCAGCCAGACCTCTTTTGGGAATCTACCTCACTGGTAGTCTCGACTCTCAAATGTACGTATAGCATGACCTCACTCTTCCCTGAATGCTTTTCTGGGAAGAAAACAAAATGTAAAGCACAAAACATTACATAAGAAAGCCACTATTCACTTGCACAACACAAGGATTTAGATTTACCATTATCTGAAGAATGCTAAGGAGGGTTCCGGAAACCCCTTTCCCAAAATGCTGAGGAGGGTTCTGGAAGTCACTTTCCCAATCCACTGTTCACTGCAGCCTCCTCTTCAGTGAGGCTAGGAATGATGGATCTCAGTTGAGATGAACGGAGAGCCCTGCTGCCTGCATTTTCAGTTATTCACCTGGATCTTAGCAGTAAAGAGAGGTGAACTGGGTAAGGCTTGACTCGTCATCTCTGGTGCTGCCAGTCTAACACTTTTCACCAGTAATAAACTAACTTAAAGAAAAAAACCCCAACAGTTGTGTCACTTTAAATATAAAAAGTTACAACATGCTGCTCTTTGATCTTAAATTCTAACAGTGCAACAGATTAAAATAACAAAATGACAAAGAAAAATACCCTTTCCACTTTTCCAGCACAAAGAAAGCATTGATCACACATAATACACACAGCAGAACAGAGACCAGGGTTCTTTTTATAAATAAAGATTAACTAAAATAATTTAAAAGGCTTTATGCACAAAAAGCCCCACAGGGTGGGCTCTCTGAATAATGATTCAAAACAGTATCACAAAAGAATCAAATTCATTATTATGGCTTTTATCAAGATGACTTCTCACACAGCTCTCCAAATGTATTCAACCTTGGGAGCTAATCCTCCTGCTGACAAGGGAGTTTATGCTGTTTGGACCTCCAGGTCTCGAGTCTGAATGGTGAAGCCTGCATCAAGACAACATGGGGCAATTCAAGCCCTTCTTTGCCCCTGGACAACTCCCTTGATGTCATTGCCTGGGTAACAAGACAAACACTTTTAAATAACTTTCCCAAAGTTTTTTTGTAAACTACTTTCAGATTTTTCTGAAGAGTCGGATGTTGCAGTAGGCTTGAACACAGAGTAATCTGGCTAAATATTGAACTCAGCAAGAGTTAAGATTTCTGAATAATTTAATTACCTATCTTTATGATATACTCTTTTATTATTACACACTTTAAAAATATATCTATCTGTGAAATACTGAATTATACCAGGGTTTACTCCGAAAGTCTACCAGTGCTAATTAATACTTGATCAACCTCAAAAGAATTAGTTCTTCAGTTAGGAACATCAGGCAAAGCCTTGAAAATGCTTCTTTGGGCCAGCAGCATCACCTGAATATTGAAGGAAGCTTGTTCCACTACACTAACCTCACCTTGGGATACTGCAAAATAGTATCAGGGCTACAGAAAGTGCCTGGATTAGCAGTTCGTACTCACTAGATACATAGGCTGTGTCTCTGTTAGAAAACCAGAATCCATTTGAAGGACCATCAGGTGAGGGTTTCCGTGTGCAGACAGCATTCAAATGCATAGTAACGCCCAAGTCATAACCAAATATTCTCTGCAGGGCAAACAAGCCTCTCTCTGGCCTTATCCTCTCTACCCCTACCACCAAGATTAAAATATTGTAAGAAAAGTGTCTTAACAGAGTTTACATACTTTTTGTTTGCCCTGCTGTTCTTTCTCCTAAATTTATTACTGCAGCTTCCACTAGATCTAAAATGGGGAAGGTTGGGAGGACACACTCAAAAATGTATAGAAATATCCTGATGACTTTTCTGTTATTTCAGTCCAGTGCTGGGTCACATGTGTCTGTGGCAAATCATTTAGACACACAGCTTTCCTCCGCATACCTAGCAAGGTGTTTCATGGTTCTGTGTAAATCTTACCTCATTCCAAGGGTTTTCACATTAGCAAAACATCTCTATTTTTTTTTCTGTATTAAGTTCTAAAAATATTGCTATCAAATGCTCACAGAGGTAGGAAGAGCACACCTTATTTACAACCTTAAGGTTTAACTCTTGATCATAGCCCAACTCTAATGCATAAGGAGAAAAGCCTGTATTAGTGAGTGTCCTGTTCCTTGCTTCTGGAATGAAGCTGTGTGGCATTAAGGCAAAAGACTGACATTTTCTTTCTTGATATAAAATTGTAAATCTTTGCAGCTGTTTCCAGCCTTCTGATCTATTATGCTTTTTGCATTTTTCAGTGCCTCTTTCTTTACAAACTGCATGCCAGTCTTGGGCCTTCAGGGACAGCAGAGTGTAGCAGGGACACTGCTCCCATGACAAGATTTCTTTAATCCTCTTGGCTAGCATTAACAATGTGAAGAAACAAGACTTCTCAATCCATGCTACAAGAATGATATAAGCAGTATTTTCCTGCACACCTTGGGTTAGAGAGGTAGCTGAGTTGTTGCAACGGCACTGTGGGTGCAAACTGCCACACAGCAAGACTCTTGTGGAGAAGTCATGTTGTTGTGTAGGAGTGTAAAGGGAGATTTTTTTTTTTTTTTAGTTTGTGGTTCCCCCCCCCCCACTATCCTATGTAATTCCAAACTTTGTGTGATTGATTAATTTAGTAAAAGGGAAAGTGTTTCTTCTCTGTCCTGGTTGAGGCTGTGTTTGGGTTTGTGCTGAGGA
>NW_010139506.1:0-540 GCF_000699245.1 Pterocles gutturalis | reverse complement strand
AGACAAGGAATAATTTCTCTTACACAGGATGGATTAAAAAAAAAATAGCTAGAGAAGCTGCGACAGTCAGGTCTTAAATCTCTAATTTGGGGGGAAAAATCTCAAGAGCTAGCCAGCTTGCTTCTCCAAGTCCACTATTTTGCTTAATAGTTTAAAAACCTTTCAGATAAATGAGTTTCCTAATTCCCAGACCAATCTCTGGCTGTGAGGAATTTCAACCCTGGTAAATGAAATATGCCAGAGCCCTGTGGCTCCACTTCAATTGCTTAGAGCAGGGGAACATCAGGCAAACTTCGTGTTTCCTATCCCTACCGACTGAGCAGCTCTGCAGCTACAACATCCCAATGATTCCTTGAAGAATAAAAGCCTAACCACAATACAGATTCCTAAAAGTCACAATTAGCTTTTGTTTTGAAAAGTTCAGATTTTACAGGCCAAAAGCTTTGCTTTAACAGCCTGCAGAAAAAAAAAAAAATACACACCTCCAGCTGCTTTTACCTGGACAAGCACAGCTGAAATGTGACTGGAGATGGCAATTAC
>NW_010139505.1:1293-4262 GCF_000699245.1 Pterocles gutturalis | reverse complement strand
TTGGGTGGCAACCTCCCCACCGCCACTGTTTGGAGGGGCTCATGTGGTGTCACTGGTGCCAGGAGCTGCTGCCAGCCAACAAAGCTTTGCAGGATAAAAAGTGATCTGTCTTGCAGCCCTGCTCCTGAAGAGTGCTGATGGCCATGTCTGCTGGGGAGGAAGGTCTAGGGGGGCTCCTGGGCAGGTCTGGAGCTGGCCTAGACTGTGCAGCCCCCGGGGAAAGCTGACATAGGGCTGATGGACATATATGACCGCCTGTCCGTACAGCCCTCCCCCCATGCTGCATGCAGGCACCCTGCTGCCCACGCAAGCCAGGCCAGCTCTAACACCCCCCCACACAAACCCCCGGGAATGCACAAAAACCCCCAGAGGAACACCCACATGCACGTCGTCCCCAGACCCAGCTGGTTGTGAGGGGAGAGGAGGGGGCAGGAGTGCTTACTGGTGGTGTTCCCCGCCAGCTTCAGCTCCAGCTCCTGCACCTGTTTGACCAGGAGCGAGATGTGCTGCAGCAAGTCCTTGTTCTGGAGCAGGAGCTGGTGCACGCGAGCCTGGGCCTCCAGCCGCGCCGCCGCCTCTGCTGCCAGCTGGTCCTTCAGCAAGTGGACCTGTGCGAGAGGAGAGAGTGGGTGAGATGCTGCTGGAGGGCAGAGCTTCAGCACAGCCATCCCCACTCCTCTACCAGCGCTCACCAGCATCCCACCAAATGATGTGATGAGGAGGCCATTCCCGGTGGGTACCCACAGACGGGATGTGAGAGCAGGGGCAGGTGGCAGTGTCACAGCAGGGGAAGGTGGCAGTGTCACAGCAGGGGCACGCTCAGCAAATCCAGGCACCCGGTCCCCTGGCCTCTCTGATGGAAAAGCCCGAGGCAAAGGGAGGCGGCGCTGACCGAACAGGTCATGCACACCATGAATGCGTGATGAAAGGGCAGCCCAGGAGCAGGCCAGATGGATGCAGAAGAGAAGATACGCTCAACCGAGTGGATGGTGCTGCTGCTGCCATGTGCCACAAACCAGCGCTGGCCGAGCTGTCTTTCCAGGCATGTCTCCCAGAAACAGTGTTTTGCACAAGGCAGGGTCCTGACGGTGGTGCCTATCGCTAGCAGGGGCTGGAGCATCAGAGCTGCCCTGGAGCTGGAGGCAGCTCTGGCTGTGACAGGCATGACACACCTGGAGCAACACCGATGGCAGAGCACCGCTGAGACGTGGTGGCTCTGGGGACGTGAGCTGCCGGCTCGTTCTGGCCCTGGGAAGCAACTCCCGGACATTAGCCGGTGGGAGTTCACGGGCAAGAAGCCCACTGACTGTGGCATAACTACCCACACACAGGCATCTGTGTCCCCAGCACTGTGTCGCAGGGAGGTGGGACACTCCTGGGTGAGACCAGCCGAGGGGCAGCGGGGGCAGTGACAGCCTGGAAGTCATCCTTCCTCACAGCCGGCAGCTCTCTCCATCATGGGCACCTGCAGCAGGGCCCAGGTGATGCCAGGAGAAGATGTGAACAGAGACAAAATGTCATGTCGGGCAGTGGCTCATGCCACCAGCCCCCTGGGGACAAGACCCAGGGAGGACTCCTGGCTGTAATCCAAGAGAAGGACCTTTCAGAGGTATCTGGAAACACCTTGCAAAAGTGAGTCTCTGGTCAATGAGGGAGCTCAGTGGCATTTCATCCTCAGCCAGGTCATTCCAGGCTGAGATACTGACAGAGTGGTCCCAGGGGCCGCAGACCCAGCACAGACCCTGGGCGGCACAGTGGATCTCCCAGCCCTGTCAGGAAAGAATTAAGCCTGTGCCCATCGCCACGTGTTCAGAGGCAGACTGATGCGGTACTTTGTGAGAGAAGATAACAAGCGCCATTGACAGAGGTGCTGAGGTAATGCATTCAGTCATCTGAAAGGCATCTGACATGATAGGGCCCAACTTTTTCATTAATAAGTAACAATAACACAAAATCACCCCAGCGCACACTGAAGGGGTCAGAGAGCAGCCAAGTGACAGCTCCCGGGACAAGAACCATCCTGGGGCAGGCAGCGGTCCAGAGCAGGGCATCAGCCCATGGGGAAGGGGATGAGGCCACTGGCTGCCATCCCAGCAGCCAGACAAGAGATGGCCTTACACTACTCCAGATTTTTTTTTTTATCTGAAAGTAGGCAAAAAAAGGAAATTGCCCCTGCAAGGGTCTGCAGGTACATAAAGACTGGGAACTACTGAAGATGAGCAGTCCCTTCCCCAGAGGGACCCGCCTTTGCCTGGCAAGCTTTGGCTGCAGCAACACTGCGCTTGGGCAGACACCAAGGGTCCCCTGAGGATGCAGGACCCTCTTCCAGAGGAGACAGCAGCTGCCCGAGCCCACGACCCCAGGAGGCAGATGGGCTCTAGGGGCAGCAGCTCGGCCAGAAGGACCAATACTGGTTTGCTGATGCGAGAAGAGGAAAGGCTGCTGGAGCCCATCGCTCAGGCCAGGAAGGGAGCTGAGCAACTGCAGAGAGCTCTGCAAGGGGTCAGGGAACAAGTAAAATTCAGGTAATGAGCTGGCTAAAGTGGCCAGAGCTGCTGAAATGAGAAATACCTGCACAGAGAACGACTGGCAGAGGTTAATGCTTTGCAAGAACACAGGGGCCAAGGGACCAAGAAAGCTGGTGGCAAGCGGACCTAAAGCTAATCCCTCCAGGCTTAACGGAGCCAGCGCCGGGAGCAAGGGCACAGGGAGAGCATGACGGAGCAGGCTGTGCTGTGGAGGACAGGGGACACCACCCAGCCCGCTCCCATGCCCCGGTGTCAGGGTCCACCCCGGCTCAGGTCGGGTCCCCAGCCATGCCTGCCCCGCGCCAGGCAGGGGATGCTCCAGCACACTCCAGCCCTGCCAGTGTCCCCAGGAAAGAGCGGAGGGGACAACCTGTGCCACGGCCACTTGCGTCTGCTGCTGCTGCTGCTGCAGGAGCTGCTGGGGGGGGTGGCACTTGTGGG
>NW_010139505.1:540-1261 GCF_000699245.1 Pterocles gutturalis | reverse complement strand
GACGAGGGCAGCAGCATCTTGGGCGATGCTGTCAGGATATCTTCAGGGAGGAGGCAGCCCTGCAAAACACCAGCAGCAAAAGTGTGATCCTGTGCCCCTGGCCATGGAGAGCTGCCAGGAACACATGGGCTGTGGCACAGAGCAGCCCCCAAAACACCCAGGAAAGGAGCTGCTGCATTGGAAGCAAATGCACCCTTTGCTGGGATTGCTGAAAAACTTTGGAGCAGTATTTTTTCAGTTTTGACTAAAACTCAAATGCTTTCGGAGAAAACTCCTGAAAAGGCTGACACTTCCCATGGGAATTTCCACTGTATCAAAAGTCTTTTTTTTCTTTTTTTTTCTGAAAAAAATCCCTATCAGCTCTGCTCCAGACACTTTCCATGTGGCTGCACATCGCTGAGCCTCGGCACAGCGGGCGGCACATCGCTGCGCCTCGGCACAGCGCTCCCCGGGCATGCCCCAGGCCCCAAGCCAGAGGGAGCCCTGCAGCGGCAGATGCCTTTGATGCCGGAGCCAGGGAATGCTGCTCAATCCCTCCTGATCCCTGGGCCCCAGGGATGCACACCAGAGCCGCGGGGCCGGGGCCATGCCCGGAGCATGGAGGGCAGGGACTCACGCACCTTGGCATCAGCGTAGGCACTCGCCTCCCTGCCCACAGCGTCCAGGTCGGTCACGCCGCGGCTGAAGTCGGGGGTGTCCGCTCCAGGGAGCCGACTGGCCG
>NW_010139505.1:0-529 GCF_000699245.1 Pterocles gutturalis | reverse complement strand
CTCGGCTGAGGCGGCTGCCCTCTCCGCAGCGGAGAGGCGGCAGGCTGTGGGAGCAGTGTCAGAGCAGAGCACAGCCCGCTCGGAGCGGGAGCGTGCTATGATGCTCCCCCAGCACGGCGAGGGATGCTCAGCGGACCCTGTCACCCCCCTGCCATGCGCCTCCAGCTCCACGCGGGAAGCAGGTACAGAGCAACATGGCTGTGCTTCCTGCTGTCACCCGGGATGGGGCTTGCAGCTGAAAACACACCCAGCCCCAGCGTGCCAAACCTGGGGAACAGCAGCTAAAACCCCTCGTGTGGGGGAAACAGGACATTGAGAGCGGAAGACACAGAGAAAGCTAAAGAAAGGTAAACAAGAGATAAGGGGGAAGACAAACCCAGATGCTCAGAAACCCCCAGGGAACTGCATATCGTGGCTGGGACATCGTGCAGAGGAAAAGCAAACAATGACCGGTCCAGGACAGCCCATGACAGTGCTGGCTGCAGAGGCAGGCAGGGAACGACAGAAACACCCAGGCCGGTCCCCCGGG
>NW_010139504.1:0-215 GCF_000699245.1 Pterocles gutturalis | reverse complement strand
TGTCTCCGCCCCCCGTGCTCAGAAGCAGCGCATGCGCACAGAAAGCGCTTTGGCCGTGCTCGATACTGCCATCGGATGACCAAAATCCAGTACTGCAGCTAGTAACATGCGCATGGACGCCCTGTGGCCGTGCTCGTTGCTGCCACCCGATGACCACAATCTGGTACTGCAGCTGAAAAGTCGCGCATGCGTAGAGAGGCGCTCTGGCTGTGCTC
>NW_010139503.1:2078-2285 GCF_000699245.1 Pterocles gutturalis | reverse complement strand
GAGCCGTTCTGCTTGCTCTGGTGCAGGTTCCAGAGGCTCCTGTCCTTGGAGGCATCCAGTTTGGAGGAAGACCTCCTCTGGAGCTTGGGAGAGCCGTATTTTGGGGAGCAGCACGGCCGCTCAATCCTGGAATGGACCTTATCGAGGGAGGAGAAGATCTGCTTGCCGCGCACGGAGACGAGGGGGGGGCTGGGCGGGGGCCAGCTC
>NW_010139503.1:1574-1954 GCF_000699245.1 Pterocles gutturalis | reverse complement strand
ATGGCCTTCCGCACGCAGTTGGTGATCTCCTTCATGTCGTCGCTCATGTTGCCGGAGATCTCCAGGTCGTGCAGTGCGGGAGGGAAGCGGGGCACTGGTGACACCGCGCTCTCCACCGTGCCGCCGTCCAGCAGCTCCCGCTGCTGCTTGGAGAAGTTGCAGAGCCACTGGCTGTAGGTGCTCTCGGCGCTGGCCGACTCCTCCGGCTCCTTGGGCTTGGCCATGGTGAACAAGAAGCCAGGTTCGATCATGATCTTCCCCTCCTTGTTGTGCACCAGGGGGGCCTCCAGCCGCCGCACCACCGGCGGGCTGTAGTAGATGCGGATCCCGGTCTTGTCGGGCGCCGTGTAGCTCCTCTGCATTTGCTTCTGGGCTTGGTC
>NW_010139503.1:499-1437 GCF_000699245.1 Pterocles gutturalis | reverse complement strand
GATCCCGTTGGGCAGCAGCTGGGGGGTCGCAGATGCCTTTTTGCCTCGGGAATGGTCACCCAGCCCTGGCGCAGTCTTTCCAGGGAGGTAGGGAGAACAGTCGAGCAAGCTTTCAAACTCTGACATGGAGGAAACGGACTTGGTCCTGGGGGAGAAAAGAAGACGGGGCTCACAATGGGACAGGGCAGCAGGTTGGGGCACAACTGGAGGCACCCCACTCCCACCCCAACAGGACCGTCCTGGGAACCCAGTCCTGCTCCTCGTGGGAGCCCTCGGCCTCCAGGACAACCCTGGACCATGGCTGCTGGGTTGCCAAGCTGGGGGACAGCCCTGTGCAGCCTCCTCTGTGCCCTGGGGACCATGCAGGCACCTGTGCACTCACCTTTTGAGGTTGGTAGCCTTGCCTTCTGCTTCAGAGATTGTCTCTTTGTCTGTGATTTTTTCATTGAGAGCCTAGGAGGACACAGAAGAAAGCTCTGGGGTCAGCCAGCACAGGACCAAAGACACAGATGGGCTAAATCCTGCTCCTCTCCAGGCCCAGCACCCCACTCCCAGGGCTCCGTAGGGCTCACTGTGCCCACACCTATTTTAAATCAACTTTTTATAACCCCACTGAAGTGCTTGGGGTTCAGCCACGTTCTCCACTCTCTCCTTCTTCCCAATCCCTGGTGCTCCCTCTTGTAACCTCATTCAAGGGGGTGTTATTTGTGATTCACACAACCTCCCATCCAACCCTTAGCATAGACCTGAGCCCAATGAGCACCCCGAGAGCCCTCCGCCACCTCTTGCCCACCTCTTTCCAGTTGCTGCCGTGCTTCTCCATTTCAGAATGCTTCAATGCCCATGGGTTGGCTCCTTTCTGCAACTGGAGAACATGTTGGTCACTCAACATGTGCCCATCTGGGCAAGCAGAAGCATTTGCTGCTTGTCCCCGGTGC
>NW_010139503.1:0-489 GCF_000699245.1 Pterocles gutturalis | reverse complement strand
GCTCTCGGGGCATGCACCGGGGACAAACAGCAGAGGCTGGAGGACACATTCTGGATGGGGTGACACCATACCTGGTTGATTTTGTTCTGCAGGTCCTTCGCTTGCTGCTCTGCCTGCTGCTGCTCCTCCTTGAAGCGTGCCAGCAGCTCCACCTTCTCCTGGTTCCAGTTCTTCTCGCTGATCTGCAGCTGCTTGGTGAGGTCCATGACGGCGCTGTAGGACTCGGCCAGGAGATGCTGGTGCTCCTCACGCTCCCTCTTTCTCTTCAATGCCACCTTCCAGTCCGGCAGCGCGCGCTCTGCGATCCCTTTGCCCGCCTTCGACTCCAGCTGCAGGGGGGACATGTTGGTGGCTTTGGGGGACCCATGGCTCCAGCATGGTGCTGGATATCCCCAGCAAAGGGGCAAGGCTGTGGGCATGGTGGTTCCCAGGGCTGGTCCCATGCTGGCAGGGTTGGGCCATGCCTGTGTCCCCAAGGCCGTGTGGCAC
>NW_010139502.1:5126-11411 GCF_000699245.1 Pterocles gutturalis | reverse complement strand
TATATACATAATATAATAAAATAATACTGGGACAATTCCCCCAAACCTTGCTGCAAGCAATGCAGTTACAAATACACCCAGGAATTAATTTGTGACAAAGTCAGCAAAAGACAGGCAACAAACACATTGCAAAATGCACCCACACGGGACATAGGGGGTGAACATTTATTTTACCCTCCACGAAATTTGCTCCTTTGTCCCGTCGTTATCCCTCATCACTACCAAACACCACGGGGACGTTGGGGACGAGCCAGGTAAATGCTCCAGAGAAATGAACCCAACACAGACAGGGACTCGCTGCGTTACACCGCTCCACACCATCGGATTGCAAAGCGCCGGCCGGCGTCAACAGTGGGGTCAGAAGCATCAGGCTAAAAATAAACGGCCAAAAATAAACTCGCCTGGGCTGCCAGCCTCCTGAAGAACCAAACGCACAGGACTCGAGGGGGGAAAAAAATAAATAAAACCAATCCTGCAGTCATCAATTTGCATTTGGCACTTTGTGCAGCACAGCAAAGGGACGGCGGCAGAAGCGAAAAGGTAAGAGACTCACGGCCGGCGCAGCAGAGCGGGCATGGAAATGCAGCGGGCGGGTGGCAGCCTGCCCAAGAGCATCCTCATCCTCCCGGGGCGCAGCTGGGAAAGGCAGGAGCCGGCACAGCCCGCAGGGGAAGAGGATGCTGCAAGCCAGGGACCAGCAAAATGGAGATGGAGGGCAGCCTGTTCTACATCACAGTTATTTTATTTTATTTTTTTAATTTTACCACCTTTGAACCTAAATCTTCCATGCAGAAGGGTCAGCCCTGCAGGGCACAGCCCTCCCATCGCCAGCTTTTACACGCAAACGCCTTCTGTGAGTCTTTGGAAGCGCGCAGAGTTGTAACACCGGAACAATAAACCACGCCGGGCACGCTCAGACATTAACCTTTAAAACATCAGCAGTTTGGATGACAAACATCTTCTTGCACAGGCTGCAGGTGCATAACCTGGGAATGAAGCCGGTGCTCGGACGGCTCCAGCAGCACCGTCCCTTGCCAGCCTTGTGCCTTGCAAATGCAGCCGATTTATGGGATTTCTTTTTATATTGGAGTTCAGGAAAGGACATCAAAACTATCTGAATTTTTTTTTTTTTTTTAAATGAGCTGATTTGGGGAAAGACACACATCACAGGAGACCACGCTGTGGGCTGGTTAAGCCCTTAAAATAAAAGGGGATTATAATGAAAACATTGATGCATCCTTCAAAGAGGAGCACCACCACCAATTCATTAAATCCTGGGGCAATTTCTCCCCTACACAACACACATACAATGCTACGGCTTGACAAAACACCATTTCCAAACCCAAGCCACTGCTGGCTGGGGGAGGCAGGATGGGAGCCCGGCACAGCAACTGGGTCCCAGTGCCAGACACATCCCTCGGCTTACAGCGAGACAGAGACGGACAAAACATGGGGAAAGGTCTTCTCCAGCACTTTCCTCCCAGTGGACCTTATCTGGAGTTTTCTGAGGTTTGGTTTCTTCCTTTAACGTCTTTGTTTGACACATTTAAAGGGAGATATTCCTAATTCTATACGATGGAAAATGATTTTTAAAGTAGCACTGTGGGTTATTGAAAAACCCATCTATTTAGTGATTTAGAGAAAAAAAAAAAAAACAACAGAAGAGATCCTGTATGACAGAGGGTCCCATGGGTGATGGGGGGCAAGAGCCACGGCGCTCCCCTCTCCCCGTTTCGGACACACCGCATGGTCTCGGCCAGCTCATACAACCCACCGCTGCTCTGCAAAATGGTCTGAAATCCTCAAATAATAAACTCATAGCATAATAAAAAAATATCCTATTGCTACTTAAACTCCCTAATGCTCACCGTCTGCTGAGGTTACATTAGGAAAGAGAATTCACCAGATACTGAAGGGGTTCTGCGTCTCTTCAGCAAATAACAGTACTTGGGCAACTCCCTTCTGACTTTAGAGTTCTCTGTTAACTCCCAGCAAGCCCAGTCCGGCCACGTGCTGGAAACCAGACGCACAACTCCTCAAAGCAGGTCTAACCACTGAAGAGATCCAGGACACCCAAGCACGGCCGCTGAAATTACAGGCAAACATCCATTTGTCAGGAAAACGCAGATATTTCATATTCCCCGCGCTGCGGGTGGCGTCGCTATCAGGGAAGGTGAAGAAAGTCGTGAATGGGTGGGAGAAGGTTCGGTTGGGGGTTTCAATCACCAACGAGGCTCAGCGGACACAGAGCAGCGTTACACACGGTGCAACCTTTAACTGCAAATTTTAACATGTCAGCTGCATCCACAAACCCCTCTGACCCACGGATATTTTATTTGATTTACTGTGATCCTTTTCCTTCCTCTCTTGAAAGGAATTTTTCTCTAAAGCGTAACTGCTTAATTGGCAAGTGTACAAAATATAATTACACCGCATACAAGTTACAATATTGCTTGTGGGAATACCGCTGTTGATGCATCCTGCTTTATTTTGTGTTTAATCTCTATTAAGAGATCTGGATGAACATAGCTAGGTACTCTGGATTTGATAAACACGTCATTCAGCCATTTCTCTACCTAACCCAAGCCCAAACAAATGCAACCAAAAGACAACAGGAAATTCTTGGGCTAGCCAAACCCATCAGTGTTAATAAAATTCTTATGTTTTCTCTACAGAAGGTAAAATGCATAACACACTAAAAAAAAAATCCCCAACCTCTCCAGGCGTAGTTTGTCACATCCATTACACCCCCAAAGCGATGGAGGGACATGGTATCCAGGAATTCACGGCTTTTAATGACAATTTTAGGGTTTTTTATTACATTCCCCATAAGGACCTTTGCAGTTGCAGAGCTCCCCGTTCCGTGAGCCGTTACACACTTGAGTAAGGTTACGCGCAGGAGTAAACGTGCTGTCTGGAAACGGGTCTGGCTGCTCTGAGGGCGAACATCGGCACGTTTTAAGTGCCTTAAAGGTTTATTTCATTTGCTTGAGTAATGAGATTAATGCCATGTTTGTTTGTTCAAGCTAAATCATACAAAGCCAAATATCTACATGTCCTTAATTCACAGCTGTGTTACCGCACGTGCCCGTCTTACCACCCCGCTTTGAATTGCACCAACAAATCCCTGTTTTACTCCGGTTTCGCTCCCAGAGGTCAGCCGGCACGTAGAGACCTCGAGCGGCCACATCAACCGTTAAACAGCTGTATGTTCTTGCTTCAAAGTAAAAATAAATTTGCAGACAAATGTATTGGTTTTATTCCAACCATGACACAAGCAACGTATAATTAAGTTTTAAAATTATCATCAGATTGCACTCCTGTCCATATTCTTCTGCTCCGAAGTTTCCTGCCAGGGCTGGAGTTATTTCTGATGTCCCGTGGCCACCAAGAGCTGACTCAGAGTTTGAACAAATTCTGCACAATTAGATAAAGCACATTTCTTCAAAAGGGTGACGTGCGGAGAGGACACATCCTGCAATCTCCACCTTCACATCCAGGTCTCCTCTCTGCAAGTCATCCTCTTGAAGGAAACCCACAACGCTGGTGCTTGGGACCTGCAAACATCCGGATGCTCTCATCTGAATGATGGGCTTTCATGGATTTTGAGGTCAGAAGAGAGCACTGTGATTTTCCAGCCAACATGCTGCACGCTAACTTACCTAAATTAATCCCTGCTTGAGTGCCATTCATTCCAAAAACATAAATCCCTCAATTTGGTGTTTCCAAAGGTGGAGAAACTGCCAGCACCTCCAGCACCCTCTTCCACCGTCAAGGGTGCCGAAACCATGGACCTTAGCTCCAGCCTTTCCCTGGCTTCAACCTCCAGCTGTTGGGTCTTGCTAAAACTCTGCCTGCTAGAGCCAAAAGCTCTTTATTATTCAATTTATTTTTCCCATGACAACTAATTGCCTTCATCAATTTACCTTCCAACACTCTCCTGAAGAAGTCAAGCGGACGGAGCTCCCGGACTCTTCCTCTGCATCCCTTCCCGACTCCTCCGGTGTTCCCACAGCCCTCCACAGACCCTCCTCGATGGGTGCTGGGGACACTGCGGGTGCCACGTCCCTCCTCCAGCCTGGCAGTCACCTGCCAGCGCGTGCAAGGAGCACACAAGACCTTTGGCCACAAAATCATCTTAACGGCGCTGGTTCCCGACTCCACGCTCCTCTATAAAGACATGATTTCTCCAGACAGCATCCTGGAGGTACAGCCCTGCCTTGTTTGCTCTTAGATAGAGAAATTTACAGTTGGCCATCTGAGAAATGTTACCGGCTCGTATCCAAGCAATACAAATTGCTTTTACCAGCGGTCACTCCTTTTCATTATTTACCGCTCTCCCAATCTCGGTGACATTTCAGGCTTTAGCAACGGTGGCTCTCTGCCTTATCACGGGTTGCTCACAAACACCTTAAGCAGCGTAAGGACAAAAAAGTGCTCAGAGAGGCTGCTAGAAATAGATGTCTGGAAATTCTTTCTGATTTTACAACTGTATTTGGAGAACTGACACCCTGCTGGGTCTCAGCCCGTCGCTCTTTTGCGCATCCCCAGCCAAAACAGCGGTGCTGTACCAAGCTGCGGTTCTCGCTGAATTTTAGGTAAATAAGAAACCCCGCAGTTACCTGTATCAATCCCATCAACGAGCTCTTTAAACGAAAAAACGAAAAGTTAGTTCTAAAGAACGTGCTGCCCAGAAACTCATGCTGATGAGCCTCGCTGTAGTTCACAGGGAAATCTCCAGTATTTCAAGATTTGGTAAAAAAATATACATTTCTGGCTCAGTTTACTCTTCAAAGAATCACAGAATGTTTTGGGTTGGAACGGACCTTAAAGCCCATCCAGTCCCACCCCCTGCCCTGGGCAGGGACACCTCCCACCAGCCCAGGTTGCCCAAAGCCTCATCCAGCCTGGCCTTGAACCCCTCCAGGGATGGGGCATCCACAGCTCCTCTGGGCACCCTGGGCCACTGCCTCACCCCCTGCACAGGAAAACATTTCTTCCTGCTCTTGTCAACCTCTTCAACGAGAGACACCGGCACTGACGTACCAAAGCAGTTGGTGTTTAACATTTAGTTCTACCACAAACACAACAGAGTCTAAACATATCATCACTTTCCCCCCCAAAAAAAGTGTAGTATTTTTGTCTTTTCTATTAACTTCCCCTACTAACCTAGCTTCTGTAAAATGTTAGAAATAATTTTTTTTTTCTTTTCTCATCACTACCAGCCCATAGCTTCTCTCTGCATCCGTTTGCTTCCCTCCTCCAGCTCTGATTTCTACTCTCCACTACCAATTCCCCTCTCGGGCACTCGGATGCGCAGACATTGACCAGATCGTAAGGGTGACGGCTGAAGGTGAGCAGGGAAGTTGAGACCCACTTGGCCAGATTCTTCCTTCTGATATATCACCCAATTAAAATTTTTTTTTCAGCAACGACCACAACAAAAAATCACTGGCCACAACCTCGTTGCCTGGGGCTAAAGAGGAGTGAGATTTCCTACTCCAAGCAAGGCTGGAACTAGGATGCAGTGGAGCTGGGTCACCTCCAAGAAAGCACAAATTCAAGAAATACGTCAAATTTTTGGCTAGATGAAACTAAAATTGCACTTTGTCTGCTCAAATCTGTCTGTGCTGCTGCTTTCTAACACTCACAACTTTTGCTGTCCAGATACAGAAACATGCTTTCTGCTCCTCAAACATCACAGATGGGAAAAATATGTCATCCTGGCGCTTCACCTTATAACATTACAGCATTAAAAAAAAAAATCCTGTTTCCTTCTAAGACCAGAAAATATGCAGAAGAGGGATTTCATCTGAGAAACACTGTTGTTATTAGCAAAGAGCAAAAGCTGAAGTTGGCAGAGGCTTTCCAGCACTAAACTTCTGGATACCCCAATTCCAGGCTCCAGCGTTGCCCTGTACCATTTTTGTAGGAAAAGAGGTCCCAGCTCGGACAAGTGGCAAATACAAAACCTACACGAGCCTGTGCTCCGGGATCATGAAACTTCAGATAACTGCACGATCATGAAAGCCGATGAAAAGTTTTTTTCTGCCATCTATTGAATCGAAATTAATTTCATCGACAACTTATCACAGCAAAGCTCAAGTGTGATCTCTGCTATTTAGCCTAATTACTTTGCTTAAAGGTTTCTTTCAACATCCCGTCCCATACAGACCCTGGTTTTCAGCATAAAAACAATAAAAAAGTCAATACTTTATGACAGCTGTACCGGTACCATTATTATCTCTTATATTTGGCTTTGCATGTTTTTCAAGAGGAATTTAC
>NW_010139502.1:0-5102 GCF_000699245.1 Pterocles gutturalis | reverse complement strand
AAAAAAAGCTGTCCCCCCCCCCCCCCCCAGACATAGATCTTCATAAAACTAAAGGGTACACTGGTAAAAGCAAGGAGCAGAGCCCACGAGGAAAGCCAAGATGCTGTTATTAAAAGGGGCCAATTTTTAATTAAAAACTTTATCTGGAACCTAAACTAGGAGCTCCTCACACCCAAAGCATCCCCAGTGCATCACCCGTAGAGGAGCAGGGGGGCTACGGAGACCTCGCACCTTGGGGCAACCTCAGCCGGGCAGGAACGCGGATGGAAGCACGTGAGCTTGGGATGTCAGCAGAGACGCAGGATATTTTAGTGGCTTCCCCTAAATATAAACTGAAATGCCCACAAAGGCAGGATGGAGCGAAAGGCTGAGGACCCGCAGAGCTCATCACACCCCATGGTGTGACACCCACTGCCTGTGCAAGAGCCAGATGCAGGATTAATTGTCGGGTTTGTTTATTTTCTGCCCTAACGACAAAGCCAACGACTCCGTCAGTGTGTCAACCGCACAGAAACTAACAGATTTCCATCTCCTCCTTCTGCCTTGCTCGGGGCTGATCCTGCACTCCTCCTACACCCATCGCTCTTCCCGGAGCCCATCAGCATCTCGACCGTACTCCAAGCCAGGGTCACCTATACCTCGCAGAGCCATACAATATAGCTATTACATTAATAACCAAAAGCCAGGCTAATTTTGGAAAATCCTACAACTTGGTGCCAACCTCCTCAGCACAGAAGCTACTCTTCTTGCAAAGTGAACGGGTCGCTAAAAAAAAAATAAATTAAAAAAAGATAGGCAGCATCCATTACATATCTGTTATATTTAGCAACAGAGAATCCATCTGCATTATTCCCGGTCTCATTAAAGACTTGGCTCCTTGTAAATATTATGTCTCTAATCCACACATTCTCCCTCCGCGCCGTGCTTCAGGGGTCTATTTAAGTAATAATTGATATGCGTTGTCGCAAAGAAATAGTGGCTGAGTGTTTGACAACATCACACAAGTTAACGTACGCAGGAGCAACGGCGGCGGTCCTCGCGTGAAAAATCAATTCCGTGAGATTCCTACCAGCATCTCTGCAAAAAACCCGCAGCCTGTGCTTCCCACACCTGGGTCCAAAGAATGGTGTGAGTTGGTCAACCTTGACTTGCCCACCGTGGTGGCAAAGGTCTTTCCTCATCTCACGTTGCTCCAACTGTTGGGATCAGGAGAGGACCTGGAGAAGCAGAGCCCCAAATTCAACCACCAAGCAGGTTTCCGTTAGCTTAAAGCGTACCCAAAATTACTGCCAGATAAGGTTGGAGGCACAAGGCATTCATAATTAAAAGCTTCTACTGATGTATTCGAGTAACTTGGTTTTTATTTATATTTTGCAGTGAAGTCCCAGAACAGCTGGGACTTCAGGATGCCTATCGAGATGCCTACCTTCATCCACCCATCTATTTGAAAAGCAAGGCTGAATCACCCTAAATAACCGTGTAAGGCAAATGCACCCAGCTCCCATCAGCTGGGGAGTGGGGGGGACCCAGAGAGGTGACAGCACCCCAGGGGCTGTCATCCCCCAGCAAAACCACAGAGCAGGGACGAGCCGCCGGCATCCCCCTGGAGCGGGCTCTACTCCTGGCTGGAATTTCAGGATAGGCTAAAAAAAAACCCAGAAGCTGGCAAACCCTCCACATGGGAGCACTGACAACCTCCGGGAGGGGTTGATGAGTCCATCGAAGCCGGAGCCAACGATGCTGAGCCCTCCCCACGCCTGCCGCAGGGGCTGGCAGCGGCTACAGGAGCTAACGGCTTCTCCCTTGGGACGACACGGCTGGGAAACACCCCAAAACCGTGACACTAGTGGGAATGGAGGCAGTGATGGGCACACCACGATGGGACAACCCCTTCCGCACCGCAGCTTTGTTGACTGTTGACTATTCCAGCTGCACTTTTTTTTTTAATAATCCCATGGATGTTACAAATACTATAACCCAGGCATCCACAAATCATCACGGAGCAAAAAAACGGCACCGACTTTGCCAGCAGGATCCCTGAGATCTCCCCTGTCATCATTCCAAGTACAACAAACCCAACCAAGCAAAGCGAACCCCGCAGCCAGGGATTATCTCGCAGTCTGCACATAAAAAAATCCAAATAGGGTGTCAAATCTAGGTGAGAATGGAGCAAATTTGGACTCAGCCTTCTCTTGCCTTGAGGATAAACGTGATAAAATGGGATTTCTGTTTCTCAACAGTCCAGTGGCTCTCTTCCGAACAAGAAGTCATCATCTTTCCCTTTGCAATCTCATCCTCACGTTTCCCGAACGCGACATCCCGCCAGCATTACCACCTCGGAGAAACAAAAATAATTTAAAAACTCCCAATGTTTGAAAACACTCCCTGGTTCTTAAGAAACCATCAGGGCTCAGGGAGTGCACGCTCATCAAGCATCACTGGGCATTACAGAACTAAATAAATAACACCTGTTACCAAAACCTCCTGCTGACTTCACAGAAAATGTTATCAGGAGCCTTGCCGGTACTCTGTAAAAAGCCAGAGATGACGGTCCGCTCACCGCCACGGGGCTGCGCAGAACATGTGCATGGCGCAACGACGAGGTTTGGTTTCCATGCCCTGGCTCGGGCAAAGGACACTCAACGGCATTTTTCATCCTTTCACCGAAAACTTATTTTATTTCCTTTGGCAAAGGGAAAAAAAAAATTGTAATTCCTACTGGAGCAGGAGAACAAGCATAAAAATTACTACGAGCTGTATCACACTTCCTTACTCCCTGTTGTATCCAGACCCCAGGAGCCAGGGGACAGGTTTGGGGTGCTGTTCTCAAGCTCTGCGGAATAACCAAACACACAAAAAGGTGATTTTACTGAGGGTGGGAGCTGCAAACAGGCCTGGGGGAAGGAAACTGCTGGGGGTGAGGGGTCCTGGTACTCTGAAAAATCCCCAATTTCTAGGGTAGGTGTAACCACCCCAGTTAGGAAAGCTCCCCACCAGCAGCTCCACTCTCTGCTTCTTTAACTTACTACAGCTGAGTAGCAGGCAGAGGAAGGAATACTTGCAAGATCTTATGTGAGGAGCGAATATGACACCTATCAGATTTTATGAGACAGCATCATCCACCAGATTTTAACAAAACACTTAGAAATTGCCAGTGCTGTGCTTAGAAAAGCTTTTCCATTTTTTCCGCTTCAACACGAAGCCACTTTCAATTCCCCCAGGGAGTAAACAGCACCTAAAACCCAATTCTGCATCTCCAGTGGGAACTAACCTCCCTTTTCCAAAGGTTGGGCAAACCCAGATTCAGGGTTGGTTTTTTTTTTTTTTTCATTAAGTACGTATTCTTACAAGAGTCAGCTGAAGTGAAGTTTTATTTGAACTGCAGCCAGCCTGACGGATAAAACAACTTTCCTGGCCAAAAATTTTCAGTATGCTACTTCCAACTCCTGTCTGGGACCTCATAGTTGGAGGCTGATGTTTTTCCTGATACGAGGATTACCGTCACCGGACCCCAGTGACAAGTCTCTGTGCTGACATGACAGCATTAGAGATGACAGTCTGCTATAGCTTTTGCTATGGGGAAATTCTTGGGAGTATTTTCCATCTAGGAAAAAAGCAGGAGTGGAAAAAGGGCAGAAGTTTGCCCTTGCAAAGCGGGTGGCGATAAGAGGGAGCTGCCAGCAAACAGGGCTGGGGGGCATCGCGCTCTGGAGCCGCCCCGTCCGGCCAAACCTCCGGGATTCCAAATGGGCTGGACCAGGAAGAAAACTACCTTAAAAACAGGGGAAGCTGCAAGAAAACATCACTTACGATTTGAATGGTGTAAAGTTGATGATAAAACTCTGGTCCAAGGAAGCATCTCAGCCTGAAATTCCAGGGGGAAAATAAAAAGTCGAACGCTGCTGCAATCCGTTATTTCCAGACACAGGAGTGGTTCACCGCTCTGCCTAAACTAGCTTCAATCTGTCCAGTTTTAGAAATCCTTGGTTATGACTTTTAAAGGCAGAGACACTTTGATTGCCCACGACTGGAAGAGCTGGGATCAAGCCAGTAACTGCCCACAGCCCCCAGATGCGCCCGGGGTTCGCTAACGAGGAGAGCCAACCTCTGTCCCCCTCCCTGCTAATGACTAACAGGTGGGTCTTCCAAACGGACCCAAAAATAAAAAAGCTCTTTTCTAAAAATATGGTCCTGCATTTACAATGCCAGATTTTCCAGAAAAAAAGAAAAAAAAACACTTGATAGCTGACATTTCCCCAAACAATCTCTTTTATAGGAACTTCAGGCTGAAAGCAGAAAGTTTTGCGAGGCGAAGAATACAAATCTTTGTTTAAGATTCAAGCCCCGTGGACGAACCCATTCCCTCGGCCAGCTCCGGAGCTCGAGCACAAATCAGCTTTATGGTAATAACAGATTACAGAAGGCATCGCCACAAATAATTATTATTTTTTTTTTTTTTACTACAGGATGCGTAATTGAAATGTCTGCAATCCAACAATCACCTTTGAATTCATAAATACCTCATAGTATTCTGCACACACTCTCCTATAATGAGACCGTCTTCAATTTTCCTCGGTAAAGAGACCTTTAAAGAATGCTAAAGCAGGTCGGCGCCCTTATGCACTGATGGAAACAGGAACAAAAGCATTTTGTCACCAGGCATTTCGTCTATCATTATTTTCTTCACTCTGCTTAAACAAACTGAAAAGTACGTGCTTCCCCCCCCCCTCCCCAATATCTGCAGTTTCATTCCTGTCCGTGAACCACCATCCCTAGGAAAACAACGGTCCATTATACCGAACCATCCCCGGCTAGCGTTTTTCTTGCTTCGCTCATGTTTTTTTTTTTTTTAAACACAGGATTAAAATGTCATCCCATCCCTCACGTTCTAGGGAGCCGTGTGTATCCCTCTCCTCTGGTCACGGTATACTTAATCAAGTGTGAATGATTAAAGTACTTCAATTAGAGCTTACGTACATTCATCGCAGGCAATTCAAAGGCAGCGCAGAAGTGTAGCTGAAAGAAGAAATTACTTCTACTACTTCTGAGATTCTCCATCTCCCACTTTCTCCCTCGCACAGCCAGGCAGAGCCGGGGAGAGG
>NW_010139501.1:521-789 GCF_000699245.1 Pterocles gutturalis | reverse complement strand
TTGGGGACATCGGGTTGGGGACACTGTCCCCACATGGGGCTTGGAACCTTGGGCTGGTGACACTGTCCCCACATGGGGTGGGGGACATTGGGCTGGTGACACTGTCCCCACAAGGGTTTGGGGACCTTGGGCTGGTGACGCTGTCCCCACATGGGGTTGGGGACATCGGGCTGGTGACACCATCCCCACATGGGGTTGGGGACATTGGGCTGGTGACACTGTCCCCACACGGGGGTGGGGACCCCGCGGGCCTCGTGAGGACTCCCGG
>NW_010139501.1:0-363 GCF_000699245.1 Pterocles gutturalis | reverse complement strand
ACGTGGGGTGGGGGTCATTGGGCTGGTGACACTGTCCCCACAAGGGTTTGGGGACCTTGGGCTGGTGACGCTGTCCCCACATGGGGTTGGGGACATAGGGCTGGTGACACCATCCCCACATGGGGTTGGGGACACTGGGCTGGTGACACTGTCCCCACATGGGGTTGGGGACATAGGGCTGGTGACACCATCCCCACATGGGGTTGGGGACATTGGGCTGGTGACACTGTCCCCACACGGGGTTGGGGACACCGCGGGCACCGTGAGGACTCACAGAGGATCCAGCGCTCCATCACCTCCAGGGACAGGTACTCACAGGCCATCTGGGGACACAGATGGTGTCACCATGCCACCCTCCCGCTG
>NW_010139500.1:31827-73971 GCF_000699245.1 Pterocles gutturalis | reverse complement strand
CTGGGTGCGCGGGTGTCGTGTGGCCGTGCTCTGCCAGGTCGGGACTGGCAGTCCTGCCTCCCCTCCCACGGTGGGGGTGCTTTGCCAGCTGCCATGGGCAAAGGAGACAGAAATACGATGCGTTCTGAATATTTTAAGTGTTACAAACTCAAAGAAGAGCCATTGATTTGTCAGAACACTGTTACAAAGCAGGACAAGCAACGGCATTTAGGATTTCCTTTATTCAGTTGTTTCCAGTGCATTAACTGGATAATTTCCAGGAACGTTCATACAGTTGGTCCTACGAGAGTGTGTCGTCGAGGTGTCGTTTATACGCAGATTATCACAAAGACATCAGATAAAAGGCTTCTGCAGTTTTGCATCCACACAGTTTAAGACTACTCTAACTAAATGTCTTTCTGCCCTGTGAGATGGCTCGTTTTGTAAAGAATAAAGGGTGGGATTTTTTCCCTCTGCAGGGGCACAACCCAACTCCACCAATTTTAAATGGCAGCAGGATCAGGGTCAGGTTTTTAACCAATTTGTAATTTGGGCTTGCGGCTGGTGTATCTGCTTACTGGAGAACCCAGATATAACTTCACCTCACCGAGGACAGTCACAACCTCCCTTTGGTGGCAAAGACTCGCCCGGAGTCCCGTCCGTCTGCAGGGCACGGCCCCCCACACTTACCCCAACAGGGTCCTCACATGCTGAAGCCACGAGAAGTCATTACCGCAGACCCAAGGCCACGCAGGGCTGCCTGCTTTCTGTCTCTTTGTAGGGTGTGATTTCTGCCTTAAGTGTTTTCTAGGCCCATGTTTGTTCCTCGTGTCCTGTCTGTGCTGTTGTGGAGCATTTCTAGACTGAATAAGCAACTACCATTGCCCTGGTGCAGAACAAGCGTTATTTCTATGGAGCAAGCCTCCACTTAAAACCTTAAAGAATCATTGCACATGTGAAATTTCTGTTGACTAAAATTAAATGACTTGTGGACAAGTCTGAGAGGTTTTGAGTGGTCTCTTTTCCAGTATTTTCCAGTACTTACTACAACACTTGGCTGCCAAACCCTGCACAGAGAATTACATTCCCTAATGAAAAACCTCCTCCTCACCCAAATGATCATTTACAAATGAATGGGCTAACACCAGACTGATGGGGCACCTTGCCCGACAACATCTTTAAAAAGCTGAGGCACAACAAAACCTGGTAGATGTTGTAAGTGGTTAAAATTTTCCTTACAAAGCCAATGCTTTGTGCTATTTAATTTTGAGGAAGTGACTTGCAGAGCTGGGGGTGGAAATGTTAATGGATATGTTCCTTGCTAGAGGAGACGTAGTAAAAGAAAATAGTCACAGTTGTAAAGAATAATTGTTGGTAGTTTATTTACAACAAAATGCAAGGAAAAATACAATATTAAAAATAATAAATAACTTGGAAAAATCAGAAACGAAGTGATATGAATGAGAAATATGACAATCCAATCCTCCTGCTGAGCCTTGCATTGTTTAACTGGCAGAGCATTTCAAAACTTGGTCCTTCTTTGATGGCGGTGATGTATCGCCTAATGTAGCCATCACTGCTCTAAATAAAAGAAGTGAATTACTGGACATTCAGAGTCATGTGGAATTATCACAGAAATGAAAAAAAAACCAACGAAACCTGTTTTAGTGACACTACAAAACTACAGGAGGTTGTAATTCAATGACCATGCTGTTCATTTAAAGCAAAATATTGTTAGACTTATATAGCAATTTTAACTTACACACATAAAACCAAGTCCAAACAATGGGAACAGAAAAGCTCCTATTGACAAGATCATGAATTCTCTCTTACTGCACTCACTAATTCATAAAAAGCATATACATTTGGCTTATTTCAAATGATAGCACATTGTTTTGAAGTTATAGTGCAGCAAGCTTCAAAAGCAGTTTTAACAAAACTCGTTACAAACTAAAATTCAAGGAACAAATATTTCCATTTCAAAATCTCTACAGCAGCATATAATGCAAATTGGCTACTAGATGTCACAAAATCACCTTCCAGAATAATCAAAAAAGCCAAAGAATAAGGTCAAATAGTTTATTTCCATAGGATTTATCCAGTCATTTACAAAATTAACCATTACATTCATAAGAAATCCTATCGGTATGTGTTCCAGGAATGTACTGCTCCTCGTAGTCTTCATGGATACCTCCCTTTTGGATTTATTAGGAGATCTGCCCTTCTAAAGACTGCAGTGAATTGCCAGTTATTTTGTAATGATTGTTCTATGAGAAATACATAAAAGTAGGAGCAAAGCTGGGAGAAGGTTTTAATAGAAACCCAAACAAACAAATAGCATTATTTGCTCTGAACTGTATTGTCCTTCATGAAGAATTCCTTGTCAAGCCCTAGCAGAGGGGTATGGTGTCATTCTTCAGTCCCTGCAGCAGAGAACAGGAATGCAGCTATTGTGCCTATTTGGCTTTGCTGTGTGGCTCTAAAGATGTACTCACTAAATAATCACATCATGTATTTTTGCAAAAGAAGTGATGAACACCTGCAAAATGCTATTTTTCTCCTAATAAACATGTTTGAAAATACAACAGAAAACTGTGAAAAAATTAGTAATGGAAACAACCCCTTTGCCTCAAGATGTTATACTGAAGGGTTCAGACTTTCCTTTTCATTCAATTTCATGTGGTTTCGAGTGTTTGCTGGGAATATTCTAGAAAAAGTTATCCTACCTTAAAAAACAAACAAACAAACAGAAATAAATATTTAAAGATCTATTGAGGAAATGGGTAAGGACTGGTGGGGAAAGCAAAGCAGAGCTCAGCAGAGGGTGCTGACACAGGCAATGAAGAGCCTGGGGTATTTCTTATCCAGAACAATGAAACGTTACAGATCTTTTTATTTGCCTCCATTAGGAAGCAGCGTGGAGGCAATGTGGCTGATCGTGATCCTTGCTGTGGCCAACAGTGAATTCACACTGTTTGGTCAATAAATCTGGGACTCCTCAAGAACAGCTCTGCGTAATGGAAGGGCTACAGCAGCAGCACATGCAAGCGGAGACACAGCACTAAGCAGTCTGACATTTCTTCCATGACATGTCTTGCTCCTAGATCTCTGTCATGCAGCTCTTAAGATGTATCCTCTTCAGGTATGTTAATAATTTTCATACATGCCTCATCTCCAAACCTACTTACGATAATCGATGTATCCACATGGGATTGGAAATCAATCAGTTAAATATGAGTAAAGGTAGGACTGCTTTGGTCTAATAATCTGTGTCAAACCCTGGTGCCAAAACATATATAGAAACAGCAAAATGTAAGCAGAAGGACATTACGACTACAGCTGAGCAAAAATCCATTGAAAAACAGACCTTCAGGTGGAGCAGACCTAAACTATTTCTATACAGGTCAAATTCAGGAAATTAAAAAACAACCAAACAATGCTTTATGTTTCCAGAGGTTTCCCTTCTCTGCCAATGTTCCAAACTTGCTGCTAAATAAATAATAAAAAGATTAGACCAGTTATAATCATGACTATATAATCTGCACACTTTTTAAGCTGAAATCATAAACTAATGGAGGAACGTTTTGTTTGCATCATTACAGCGGCTTCTTTTTAAACAAAAATATCATCACCCATTAGTTTACTAACCACAGAGAATTACTACCTCTGAGGAGAAAAGCAAAGCGAAACATGGGCAGTAAGTGGGAGAATGCATGAAGTCAGACCACAGCAAACCTACCAAGAGCTCCCAGATTTTGCTAGCTACAGGATTTTAACTATCAAACAAATATACACTTGTTTTCAGTGCAGGCTGGAAGTGGAATTACCTCTCCTGCTACTAAAACTATGCTATAAATATCCCACATTCAACATAACTTCTACTGGATCTACAGCCACTGAGAAGTTCAGTGCATTTAAGCCAGTCAAATCACCGCAGTGCGCTGAGAAGATGGCACAAAGGTCTGTCCAGGTAAAAGGCCATCCCCAAACTGATTGTTCAATATTCAACCATCGGTCAGCTCTGGAGGACTCTCTTTTTTTTCAGTCCATGTACCATGTCACTGGTGGTGCAAAATATCACCCACTTTGATCATATGATGCAGGTCACAGCTATCTTTCACTGGGATTTGAACAGCGGCTTATTCAACGTCTACTACAGCGAGGGATAGAGACAGATAGGGACAGCACTCATTAAACAGCAATCTGTGTGAAAGAGAACAAAGTGCCCCAAATGGGGCCAGCGGGGAAAGCTTCACACTGAGCTTACGTTTTGAAAAGGAAGGAAGGAAGAGACCACTTCTGCCTTTTATTTTTCTGCTTCTTCCACAATCTACACTTCCCTAGCGGGAAACATCCTTCTCTACATTTTAATTCCTGAGACTGAAGAGTGACTTCACATGCGGGCCAGGAAGGGCACTTCTGTTTCCTTAACATCACCCTACCCGGGACTGAGCCGCCCACGATTCATTTGCTTTTTAAAGTGGCAACAGCAGAGCCTGGAACCAGCTTTCTGTTAGTGGAGATTGTGCTGTTTAGGAAAGATGTGAGGCAGGAAAGAAAAAGAGAGGCTCACATTTTCTTTCCTTTACATTCAAGGTCTTACAGCTTACTACCACTCTTCTTCCAGTGAGGAAAGGACAGAATTCATTGGGTTTGCTTCTCAACTGGCTCAATTTAGCTGCTTTTTTTCACTCTCACACATGGAACACCACTGATGAACACCAATACGGACTAAAGAGATCACAAAAGGACAGGGAGAGCTATTAAAATACATTATCTACAAGAAATAGGTGGTTTCTTTTACAAATTCTGTGCAAGATAGAAATAGTTCAATGGCCTCAAAGTCAGTATAGTTAATTACAATTGGAGCTTCAATACAGTGATATTTTAGGTTGGAAAAGTTTTGTGTTTGTTAGCTAGGCCCCAAATCCTGAGTCATATTAAGCAAAATGTGAATCTGAGTGATTGCTCTTGGTGTTCAAGTACGATGAGTTACAGGTCAAAGGTTTACGAATACACAGAAGCCTGAGAGTAGGAAGGATTTAAAATTAGCTATAAAAGAAGAAAATGGGAGGGTTTTATTTTCCTGTTAACCCTGCATTCTAGTTGGCACTAATTTGCCTCAGAAGTCCTTGGCAGCTTTACTAAATACCTACTCCTAATTATAAATGCTATGACCTAGATGAGGATTGGTAGGTAGAACACTGCTACAGAAAGATTTATTTTCTTTTATAGGGTTCCCTTCAGACTATTTCATTGTATGTCAGTAAGATGCACCATATGGCTTGAAACACTATGTCAGGAATATATAAACTACCTCCTCTCGCATGCACTTCTCTGAAGGTTTTCAGGATCAAGTCTGAGGAAAGAAGTAATCTTTCCACTCCAATAAGATTATTTTAAGCAAAAAAACAATCAACAAACTACCATGACCTTTGTAGAAACTGAGTTACATCACTCTTGCTGTGGTAGACATGGCTTATCAGGAGGAAACATGCTGGGTGAATTTAAAGGGGTTTTTTTGCTGGATCTGGAAGAGTGAGAGTTTCTGGAGCAGACTTTTTCCGAGGCCGGTCTTTGGGAACTGTTAGGAATTCAGGAGCATCTGTGGAGAGAGGAGTTGACGGAGCACTAGATGGAGCACTGCGGGTTGAAGAAGGCATGGAAATGTTAGAGATAGATATTGCAGGTGGGAAGATCCCAATCTTCTTGTTGGTAGCTTCCTGAGTTGCTCGTTCAAACTCTCGGACTTCATCCATTGTCATGTCTTCAACAAGAGGGAAAGAAAGAAAAAAAGGCATGTTAGAATAATTTCAAATGATCATTTCATTAATTCAGTTAAACTACTTCCATCCAATTTCTAAATCAGGGAATGATTGCTTATCATGCGTTATCATTAAGTGCTTCTCCACGTGAATGCCCTCCTATTGTAATGCATCGACTGCAGTACAACAAGCAGACAACTAAAGGAAACTAAGTTAAGTACATGAATCACATACTAATGGCTCTTCTTCTGCCTGGCTCTGAACTGGATAAAAAGTGCTACCTCTGTCATTGCTGGAAAAATCAAACTATTTCACAGGCAATTAAAGAATACATTTAGATTCACAGTCAACAAGTAGAATTTTTCAGAACTTCAAAGAAAAGAAAACCGATAGGTTGGAGGTTTTTTTTGCATCTAGATTATAAGCATGAAAGGGTAAAGGGTTGTCACCGGTTTGCTCATCTACTGTAATTATCAAGGGATGAATAATTCTCTCTCCCCTCATGCAGAGCTTCTACCGACTTCTAGTTGCAGCTGCATGCAGGTAACTGTGGCTGTTTTGCTTTTCTACTAATAAAGCCTGAAGAATTCCCTCTCACTTGACACAGCCACAACACGCTTTCCAACTTTTCCATCCAGAATCTGTACTTAAACATTTATGGCCAACTGAGAAATCCACTGCTTAATTCCCTGCAAAACAGAGACAAAACGAGATGAGAGGTTAAAGCCACTTTGCAATGGGTCCGGAGACAGCTTCACAGGCAGCGGGAGTCTTCTCGTGCAGGTGACAAATGTGTCACCGTGCTGTAGAAACCCACAAGAGGGCAGAGCGATCCCAGCAAAGATGTACTCTGGGCTGAGCCCTGCAAAACTTTTTTGATAAAATCCCAAACGAATGACATCTGCTACAAACGGGTAAACTGAGGAAAAAATCAGCACGACTCCTCTGAAACCTGCTGCTTTCTGTCTACATTGCCTGCAAGGTGTCCACTGAGCCAAGTGAAATACATTTTATGGTTTTCACTGAACGTCACGTTAAATTTGTAAATTTGAAGTATTTCATTAAACCACTTTATAGATTCTTTGAGCTCTGAAAGCTCAAAAAAACCCAGAAATAAAACACTACATTAAAAAAAAACAAACCAGAAATAAAACCACTAGCATTGTAAACAATTTAAGATTCCCACACATTTGGGTGTCCAAGACTGGCAATGGTGCTGTATGACAAAATCCTGTACTTTCAGTACATCAACGCTTTTTAATATTACCCAGCTGCATGCATCTGTAGCTTTGTCTGCAAATGTGATGTTGAAGAAGCTTTATCTTGTATTACAACACCAGATTAAATAAACAAAAGCACTCATGCTGCCAGCTGCCTCCTCTCTTCCCTGCAGACGACATACCAGGGACCTCTGCAGCCCACACCGACAGTTATTAGGAGTGAGCACGAAGCTATTTTCAAATCGGAGATAAGTGGTGGAAATAAACAGATGGTCTCAGAGGAACTGTACCTACTTGTGTTGGAGATCGATTTGAACCTGTTTTGCTGATTTACATTTTGTTTCACACCCTGTAGCAGTGTGTGGAGTGTTTGGGAACTCAAAGGGTTTAAGAGCAGCCTGACATCAAAGGGAGCCCATGCATTCACCTCAGCTATTTTCGACTGAGGACTGCTGCAAAACGTGAAACAAAAGCTGTCTTGGATAAACGAAAGTGGAAGAGGACAGGAAAGTTTCTCAGTTTACCGGCCATTTAAGTGAAGACTATTAATGTCTTGCTAAGTGGTAGCCTCCAAGACACTTCATTTTAAATTCAGACATGGAATACTCACTGTCCCTTCAGTTGCCTTTTGCTTTTTAGCTTATACTTGCTTTAAATTATCTTCTATTCTGATATTCGCTCAAGTTAAGCAAGTCCTTACTCTGAGCTAAGAAGGCTCAGGCTCTTTTTTTCAGCAATGACAAATTCTGTTCTGACCTCAATGGCAGTTTTTCCACCTGGGACCCGGGGATGGCAGACTTCATTCAAACCCAAACCCTGAAGCGTAGAGCCAAAGTCAGAACTGATTCTCAATTTACTGCTCAGCTAAGGAGTAACCTTGGTGTCAACAGAACCGCAGCATTGCAAACACAAGATTTACCTCCCTGGTTATTACTTAGCCAACATCTTCTCAGGCTGGTGACAATTTTTACTGAGTAAGAACAAAGGAAAGACTTCAAGCCCTTCAGGCCTTGCCCCGCACTCGTTACAGGAGTAAAACCATCACTGAGTTCTACAGCACAGTTAGAAATAAAGGAATAGTAACATTTCAAAAGCAAATATCACTGCATCTTTTCTATTTGCAGACAGCAATAATTTATAATTTTAGCCCTCTACTTGAGGTGCCCAAATTAGGAATTTAAATACTTTATGAAATTTCCAGAATCTGAATCAAAGAACCTACACAGAAACCTGCTCTTCTCCACCACTGCTGTTGTATACTTCTGAAAATACTTCTCACCTTGTTGGTAACTAATCAATAACAACATGAAAATTAGTTTGAAAAGAGTGAATAATTAATTAGCTTTTTTTTTCTCCGGGTGAAGCAAACAATTTTTTCAGTCCCATAGAAATTTTCCACTCCCCGTGTTCCTGGCTGTTTGACTGAAGCACTCTGAACTCTTGCATTTTTTAACTATTCAAATAATAGAAGGCAAAACTGATATTTAACTTCCTCTTTATGCATCCAACTGAAATTTGAGATTTGTGTTTTCCTGGAGGACAAGGAGTTGTATATGAGCCCAACCCCACCCTTTCTTACATCAGTGGCAGTTTACAGTGCAAAGAAAAGGCAGGATTGCACTTCACAGGGAAAAATTCTGTTCCCACTGAAGTAAAACTGACTGGTCAGCAAGATCAGTTCATTGCTCTTCTCTGATCTGTGCAGGTGTATTAGCTGAGGATGGGCAATACGTTTCAAAAATGGACATACTCTTGCATTGGCATGGCTCTCTATTTCATCCACAGTAGATGAATGTTGGTTGCAAACTTTAATGTTGGTTTTTTCATGCATATTTTTCTCGTATTCTCGGACATCATCCATAGTCATATCTGTAAAAAGTTCAAAATTGTTGGCATTTTCCATCGATTCAGTGCAAAATTATTTTTTTCTTTTCTTAAGGAGAAGGTTCTAGGAACACATAGTCTTTCAGCAGAAGCCAAAAAAGAATGTGAAAAGAAGCAAGGAGCAACTAGCTTTATGAAAACTGACTCATAAAGGTAGTTATATCAGCCAAAGAAGGTGCAAGAAGGTGAAGTCAAAGGGAGTCAGAGAACAGGAAGGAGTGGAAATTGTTCAGGAGTATCTGTGTAACACAAGGTAGGCAATAAGTACTGAAATGCAGGGCTTGGCAAAGGCCAAGATCTTCTAAAAAGACTTCAGAAGATCCCTTGGAATAAAGGATAGATACAGAAATATTATAAATATTTACTTACCTTTCCAGGAATTTAAAAAAAGATTTTATGTTATCTTTGCATAGTAACTTTCATAACCAGCAAACATTCTTAATGTTAGAGCACACATCAGCTTAGATTCCAGAAACTAACAATTATACTGGTAAGTTAATTAACAGTGATTACGTTAACGGTTTTGTAGCCTCAAGCAATGTAATGAACTGTAAGAATTAGAAATATTCTAGAAATCAGGCTGATTGGATGGGTAGGATCGTTTATCGTTGTCTGGGCATGTCTGATGTTGTCAAACTAGCGCATAATCTCTTAGGTGCTTGCTCCGTAACTCAGAGCAATTATTACAAATTTTAAAGAGATTTGTCAAAAGCCACAGCAAAAACATAAAGAATCCAATTAATCAACTTGTGACCTTACTCTTCTGAGTACTCCCATGCTTTCACTAAATCTGCTTGAGAGTAAGGTGTAAGTGAGCATGAAGGCTGGCAGAATTTTGGTCTGTTCTTTACAACGGTTTGATAACTTCAGAGCTTCATAAAAATAGCCATCGACTTTTTACTCACAAAACTTAAACAGCATTTTATTAGCACAGCGTGCTTGGAAATGTGTGCCACTTTTGGCAACGTACGCCGTGGTTTTGTTCTTGAGGTTATCATTTTTCTTAGGTTTACTATGCGCCACTTGGATTTGCAAATTCTTAAATCACACCACTCCTTGTCAAGTGATTTTACATCACATGATGTAAATTGCTGCATTTTACAAGACAGCTTTCAAGGGAAGATACAACTTTAGCTGTAATATCAGTAGCACAATCTAATTCTTCATCAGTGAAAATCAAATGCAGTCTAAAATTTTGCTCAAAAGGAAACATGGAATACCACTACCTCATACACTTTTAGTCTTTTACTGTTGTCTGGAATGAAAAAGAAGCTCATAAGCCATGTCAGTAACATGCTAAGGATGCGTTTTGCCAAGCAGAGAACATGCTCTTTGTTAGTAAATAACACTGTGAAAATAGAGGTTCTTAATAATACAGCTAAATACAGTTTAGTAAACTTAAAGGCAAGACACGTTCATACTTACAGTATCAGTACCAGATCAGTCAGTAATATCCGTAACATAACATGTTGTTTAATAATTGATTTTATTACACCGATTATTTGATTCAGTTTAGCTGACTTACATCATCTCCAGTTCTTTCTCAAACTTTTATTTTAAAAGATGGTAATGGACACATGGAAGGCACACAGACACTTTAAAAACTATATTTCTGAAAAACCCTCCCTACACACATAAACATGTCAAGAGCAGTACCACAACAGTTTTACACACCGTGTGTATTACATGGAACTGGATGCACACAAACTGGATCTTGCTCATTTTGGATAACGAAATACTCAGTTTCTAGTCAGTGTGTCCTACCAACTGTTATCCTTCTGAACAACGCAGTGATACAAGGGCTGCAGACAGCACAGAGAATTACTTAAACTAACGCTCTGCACTTTTAAAAAAAAAATAAATCTTGCTATATATTTAGCCTTTATTCATCTCTGTTTTAGTGAGCCCAGATGTTCTAGGTTTTGTACTTAGCCTGGTCATTAAGTTCTAAAAGTACACAACATTATTTAGTCAAAAGACTCGGCATGACAGTAAAAATCCACAAGATAATTGTGTATCACAAGATTTCATTTGTGGGAAGAGGACTTTGACAGGGTGCATTCAGACTTAAGATGGGAAAATCTGTGGTTAAATGTTTTTTGGGCTAAAACTATTCCAGATGTTTTACTTCATGATTACTCACTTGTTATCATTATCAATAACTCTGCTAAAGTGCAGATAACTCTCTGCTTCCCAGTAACATTTCTTTATGTCTCACTTTAATAGGTATTTTGGGTAGATTTGGGGCAAATCTGTGGGCTCAATTTTTACGTGAAGTCAGGCTTCTTTATTTAAAAGTCATCAGTTTCCCTGACTTCATACAGGGAAAACAATGGATCAGTATATTTCAGGGAAAAAACAAACAAACAAATAACAAAACCACATAAAAAAACCACAAAAAAAAAAAAAGAACAAAAAAACCCCTTATCTCTTAAGAACTCTTTCTCACTGGATACAAAATTCTCTTACTAGTTTATGGCTATCCCAAAATAAAGGACATTTTTAGTAGATTTCAGTATTTTTATGATGATTACAGCACAAGACTTTCATGCACTACTAAATTTATAAGAGCATTATCATTTCAAAAGCAAATTTTTCTATATTTTAAAAAAAATCAGCACAATGAGGTTCTTGTTATATTCCAGTGTAAAATTATGCAGGTTCATGAAGTCACTGGAGGTGTGTGTGTTTGCACCAGCTGGGCTAACTGAGTATTTTTAAGCAATGCAGAATGTTTCTGAGTTTTGATGAAAGACAGGTGTCATTCTTATCCACTAAATGCCCAAAATGGTGTTTCCTGGAGCTTAAGGAGGGTCTAAATAAACATTCTAAATATATTCCCAAATTCCTATTATATGTTACAGGACTGTCTTAGACACTGTTCTACAAGTATCTATGATTACAGATACATCTTACTGAAAATGCACGTAAAAAGCACAAACCCCGTGAGCTTATTTTATAAAAAACCCGTAATTGGCTGTTTTGATATTCAGATTACTCTGCACTATTCAAAGTGCCCATTCCTACAGCTGGCTCATGGATTCAGAACAGTTTTTGCATGCAGCTGCTGTTGAATCAGACCCAGGAGGTTTTACATTTATATCAATTTTTCAGGAAGGACATTAGAGCTCCATCTTTTCTTTATTACAGTCCATATTAACAGTTTAGAACTTTCCTAAAAAGCTGGAACTGTGTTGGATCAGAGGCCTCAGGAGTTTGCAGTATGGAAATGACTGCATGTTAATGCAGACTTAGTAAGAAGCTTTATTCAAGCCTGCATGCGGTTCTCCATATAGATGACTCCTGGCAGGGGCAGCTCCTATCTGCCTGCAATGCAGAGGGACGGGACTGATGCATATATTCCGAGGTGCATGGGATCTAAAGGCGTTCCTGTATGCTGCCTACTGGCTGCCTAAAATACAGCCTGCTCTTACAAAGAACCTGCTGTCAATGAGCTCCGTATGTTCCAGAGAAACCAAACATAGTTCCATCCCTTTCATGAAGAACTTATACTAGGACCTGACAGTCTATGAAAGCAAATAGAAATCTGTTCTTAATGTCAGAAGCTTTACATCAACCCTTTTAAATAGGCTACATTTGGAGAATACTTACCGTACCACTCATCAACCCAGGCAAAAGCCTGCCGGTGACCGATCAATAGGATATCTCTGACCACCTGTGAAACAAGGAAAAGGTTAAACACCTCTATGGCAACAAAATGTTTTAGGAAAGTAACACTGCTGTCTTTCAACATGATTTAAAGTGAAAAATATTCTGACAGTTTTGTCTCTAAAAAGACATGCCCTAGAGAGTCAGACATACTGGCTCTGAAGGTCATCTTGTCCAACCTCCCACTTGAAGCGGATCTGTTGCCAACGCTGGATCACACCAGCATGGCTGTGACTGGCACGGGAAGCCACGTGGGAATGTGTACACAATCCAGCGACCTTTGGGAAATTAAGACTGGAACTCTTCTTTTTCCTTGTTAGTTTGTTAAACATACAGGAGGTCAATACTCTGGAAAATATAATTTGGCTGTACTGGCATTCATTAATTAATTTTGTAGTAGACTGATTGGAAAACTTTCCCCCTGTTTGTAAGAAATTCTGCACGTCATTGCTACGTGTACAGTTCTCGTGTACACTCATAAATTCTTTAGCTCATATAGTTACCACAGTACTGAAAATGTTACTGATAGTTTTTCTCAACCTTGAACCTGAGCAGCTCCAGGCTTTGTGAAGTCTATACCCAGAGATGAACTCTTTGGCTCTGCTCCAGATCTTAGAGACCTTGAGAAAGGTCTGGAAGCAGATTTGGCTGAACTCCCTAGCTCCTGCACAGCCATAGTTATATTCCTGCGCAGGGTAGTGCTCAAGTTCTGCTTATGTGAAGGGTAAGAAAACAGCTCCTGTTTCACTGACCTTGTGTACAAACTGCTCTACTCTAGTTTGAAGTCCCCAGACTTCAAATTTCACAGTCACAAGTTTGTAGGAACACATAATCGGCTGATGAGTCTCTCTCCAGCCTTCTTTTAATTGGCCTCTCCCAGTCTTCTGTGACTTGAAATATTTAGGGTCCTGCAAAACAAAGGAAACATACTGAGACAGGCAGGAGAGGAAGTCCTGTTTGTCAGTTTGCTAAAGTAAATGTTTTGATAAGACATAAAATATGAAAACATGTCAATAAACATTATGAAAAAGTAACATGAAATTGACTTAAATAAGAACCAGGATATACTAAAATCAGATCCTGTCTTTCATCCAACAGCCAGTGAATCGATGGCAGCATAGTCCTGGAGCTGCTTTGACAATCACATCATCTAGGACATTTTCTGCTATAGGAAAATATGTTAGTGCAAGTCATTACAATACAATGCACTCCGAGTGTTATTTATGGCCTTTGGAAAAAAATGTTGCTTCTTCAGAGCTTGCTGTTCCACTGCTCCCTCAGTGTGAGTTATGAGTACTTTCTACCCATGCCTGTCTTCCTGAAATCATGTCCAGCATGAGCTCTGACACACCACTGATGTGACCCTCACAATGCCATTTTCAGTTTTAAGTGAACTTTTATACACAGGTGGGCAGCTAAGTACGAAACTCCTCCAATTTAGCCATCTCCCGTTACAGCCGAGTTATGGTATCTTTGGGCAAAACACTGAATCACTAATTTCAGCTCTGTCTCTTTTACTAACTGGAAAAATCAAATAAATTGGTGTTGAAATTGTGACCAGTAAGGACATTAGTTCATCTTTAAGGTTTACTTTTATCCATACAAGATACAGTTTTATCTGTGGAAGTGTCACTTTATGTCCAATCTTGCTAATTACATCTTGTAAATAGAAATAATTATAATTTCTCGTTAAACATTGATTTTCAAAACTTGAAAATAATGTAGTTTCAGTAAAGTCATAGTGGAGCTTCTAAATTCTGTCTTCAAGAATAACCACCAGCACTCATCTGTGCTGCCCTCCCCAAAGCTGAGATCTGGGGAGATCTTTTAAATCCACCCTTTGTTACAAAAGCAGTTAAAGATGTATCTAAGCACCTGCTTAAATTATGTGCTAAATGGAAGACAATCAGGAGAAAAACTAACAAATTGATAAGACCACTCTGATCTTAATTTTCTTTCATTCATGGTGAGCTTATATATCATTCAGTGTTCCTTTTTTTCCTAATGTTTATAGTTATCTCCTGACTTGGCTTCCGATTTTATCCCTAAAGTGAAGCTCTGTCATTAAAGCTTCTTCACAAAGCTCTAATGAGGTGACAGTCTGCCTTCTCTGTGAAAGTCATTGCTTTTATTGCTGACATATTCTTTTCTAAATAGAAACTTTAAGCTCGCAGTGTAATAAGGTTTCAATGTTAAACCATCATAAGAAACAATTCAGAGCCATCACAGATCAGAGCAACATACCACGCTGTGTCACAGCTCACAGTCACACGCTCCTGCCAATCTTCTCACTCAGTAAAGCTTGACCTCAGATTGATCTAGATATTTTCTGGTTGAAAGAGTTGTTTTATAACTGATTATTGCCTGAAGCAATCAAGACAATAAAATAATAATAAAAAGAAAGAATAAAAAGGAAAGAACTAAGACATAATATTCAGAAAGGAAAAAAAGGAAAATCAAAGGAAAACAGTTTAATGTAAGGAAGAGTCTGCTGACATACACACACGGTGCTGCTGCGATGGAGCCACTGTCTCCATGAGGCATTTCAGACACACACTTTAATAACACTGAGTGTTATGCAGAGATACTTCTTATCCCTTCAGCGATAACCAGATCTATAACGGAATAACTTCAACGCAGTCCAAAGGGATTTAATGTGATGAATTGGAGTCCACATCAAGTGTTCAGAATTTATAAATAAAAATTAAATAATCCTGCATGAGACTTCAGTCATGCATAAAACTTGTCTTGTTCAAACTGCAGGATGGATGCTGTGGAAACTGGTTTGGTTTGGTTTTTGGTTTGATTTTGTGAAGTTAACCCAGCAGACAAGGGGATTCATAGCGGAAATGGTTCTTAAATTGGTGGCCCACAAATAATCCATCTACTGCAACGTAGTTCCTCCATGGCATCACTCAGAGTTGCAAATTCCTTTAACAGCATCCAGAGATGGCATCTTTTCTTGAAGGACACGATGTTTAGTCACAAATTGGCTGGAGAGTTTCACGCAAAGAGCCAGGCAATGATGGACGGTTTGGGCAACTTACATCTAATAGCTTTTATGGAAATTCCTGCCTTTCTGAAAAATTAACATATTGATACTATAAAACTGTAGACTGATGAATGGAAGCCAGGAAACAGACAGAATTCAGAGGAGCAGATTTCCAGACTGCTGTGTGAAAGGTCAAGGTGTTACAGATGAGCTGTTTAGCTCGGGTGAGCTGACACTCAGAGATGCTGTATGAGCTGAGCAGTGGGATGTAAGATATGCAGCAACGTTAAGCAAAGTGAACTTAAGAGTTTAACCTCTGGGCCACCAGTTCAAAGTTTTACAGAGGTGAGTGGTTTCCATCAGTAAAGCTAACATCACTGGGATTTTTACCCAAATGCTAAAAAATTAGGTGTTTGAAAAAGTCTTGGACTATTTTAGAAAGATAAATTCTGGCTCAGCAATTGCTGCTGCTATGGTTTGTGCAAGGAAGTATTTAGGGGAAGAAGCTCTATATTTATCTCTATGTTTTGCATCTGTTCCCACCTTTCCCAGTCCTCTGCTACTGGCCACAGCCCCAGGGCCATACCATGCCAGAAGGACCTTTGAAGTGACCCCAATCACTTATCTTTTGCTCTTCAATGTCTGATCGAAAGCCCACTGAAATCAATGAGAACTTTGTCATCAAAGCCACAACCCAGAATGATTTTCTGTGCCTAACTCACAGCTTCAAATTGTCAGATGAAGATTCACAGCCTGGAATCCTTTCTGCAGTTAGGCCCATAAGGTTCTTAAAAAAAAAATGAAGCAGGGATGATAATTTCCTATTAAATATTAAGTAGAAATAATACTGCTACACAGCACGGCTGCTCCTCCTGAGTTACGCGCTGTAGCTCACTGGCTAGGTTAGTCACACAGAACAGATCAGATCCATGTGCCACGCTCACAGCTCTCCAAGTCCCAGGAGGAAGCTCTGAGCACCTGCCTGTACGGGATCACGGCTGCTTCTTACTAAGCTAGGGCGAAGCAGCATACTCCCTAGGCAGGAATTGTGGCACACGTGTGTTTAAAACATTTTTGCCAGTGACTGGAGACTGGACAAGCTGATATTTGGTCTGACCCCATTTTTATGTTATTATTTAGATCATTAATTTTGTGTGTGGCTTATTTTTGCTTTTAGCCACCCATGCCTTCCTTTCTAGAGAAGTCATCATCCGAAGAACACTGCATCTATTCGCTATTTTCCCCTTAATTTATCTACTGGCAAAATCCTCAATCTGTTTTAAATGTAATGGCATAGCTAAAATCTTTTTGTTTAAATAACCTTCTCGTCCTTTTATCAGATACAATTTATTAGGAAAGCCCATCTGGCAAATCCTTTTGCTACAGAGGAGCACAACCTCCTCTGTATTTGCAATACAATATTGCCAGGTGCAGAGTGATTTAAAAATAGCACTTCTGCCAGCATAGCAGAAACATCATCACCCATCAGCTGGGCTTCTTTGGGAATAAAATGTAAAACGACAATAAAATAAAAGCCACAGTGTGATGGATGTGGTTTCACACATAGAACTGTCCCAGTGTTTCTTACTTTGGCCATGTCTGGTGGGTCCCGGCTCAACATGTTTATTGCTGGAGATTCCATTATTTAGCATTAATTACTTCACCTTCCCCATGGACTGCGGACGTCATGGGCATCAGATGCGGAATTGTAACCCCCTTTCCAGGAGGCAAACACCAACATGTTGACAATATGGCATTGGGTTGTTGCAATGCCTCTTCAGATTTAATTCTGAAATGTTATTTTTTACTCAGAGTTAAATCATGAAATACATTCATTGTTTACAGAAAACTGCCCAATCTGCATGGGCATACTTTCCCTGAGCGTCGCCACGGGATCAGGCGTGATTTGTAGATTCTGTGCTGTTCTGCAGCTCACACCACCGCCTTCGTCCGTAGGCTGGAAGCCCACATGGAACATCATGTTAGCCTTGTCATTGACCTGTCTTGAAATCACCTGCTGCTTGTACGGCCACTTCAGCATGAACAAAGATCCCCAAGCGGAGCATGTTCTCCAGCGGTGAAAGCGCGTTGGGTGATGCCGTACATCCTGTTCTCTCACTGGACACTACTCAGATGTCCCAGAAGCAAAGATTCTTCCTTCCTTTTAATGCCCGGATCTGTTTTTTCAGACTCCTAATGCAATATATTCCACCACTCTTCTTTTGAAGTGCAGTCAATTTTTTTCCCCCTTTAAGCTGAAGACTATTCTGTTTGATCTTGAGTTTCAGAACCAATCCTTTATGGTTTTAATACATGTCATCTGGCATTTCACCAGCAGCTGTAGTTGCTAGGTTTGGGATTTCAGCTTATACAGCTAGGGCTCTGGAAAGATTTGTTGATGTAAAGATGCTACTATACAGATTTATGCGGAGTCACTTTTTTAAAGACCCTTTTTCTTTCTTTTTTTTTTTTTTTAATTTCCATTGAAATGTAATTTCTGGAAGAGCCAGCTAAATACGTCAGAATTGTAAATATTGGGACAGTTCTGAGGTGTTAAAATATGATAATCCAGCCAGCCTTTATGTAAGCTCACAACTGAAGTAAGGAAAAGGAAATTGTCATCTGTTTTTGCTACACCCTGTGCTGACATGTCGCACACATCCACTGCGGGGGCCGAGGCAGCTGGATTATTGCAACTACTGAAATTTTCTGGCTCTGTAACGTGATAGCAGGTTTGTTATTCTGAAAGCACCTGGACAGGAGTGAGCTGGACCTAGCACAGTGCAGCTGTGTTAAAGTCAGAAAAGACAGCGACTGCGAACACTGCAGCAGCTGCACAACATCTTTCTGTTTGGAGGCAACTTAAAAAGTTTATGCCATTAGTCCAACTCTCGCCTGCTTTGTTCCAAACAGGAAACGAAACACTGCTGATTTTGAGAACTTGAATATGGTGGCAAAGAACATTTTGCTCAGTAGCTCACATCTAGAGTAAACGTTTCATTTCAGCGAATGATTCACTTGAGGCCCTCGCTGTTCAGCATAGCTCAGTTTTATTTTTTTTTATAATTCAGGCCAATATATATGTCTATATGGGGAATACATGATGGCTGGTGATACATATGCATTGATGGTAAAGTCACAAGGAAATTACTTTACAGAATGTACAACTTACACTTACCTGTGGGCTTGTACATTCTTTATACAGAAATACAAAATTTCGTATTCAGTGTGATATCTACACTGAGAGTTGGAAACATATGTGACTCCTTGGTGAAGGATTTAATTAAGGTGAATTAAGGCGAAACAACAAATTAAGGTGAAACAACAATTAAGGTGAAACACCACCAAACAATTGAATCCTGGCTCATCACTTTAATGTGTATACTCTTTAGGGAAAAAGGGAAACGTGGGATGTAAAGTGTAAAATGTTGTTCTTCACTTCTTATCAGCAAGGAAGAGGATTATCGCCTATTGCCTTTTTACAGCCAGGATGTTGGATTCTGGTGGCTACTTCACAATGAAGTTTGTTGATGGTCATTAAGTTAAAATTAAGTTATCTGCTTTGGGATTCCCAGAATTGCTGCAGTTATACCTCCTCCAGCCTTCTAGAAAGGGCACCTTCTGGTCAGGAACTTCTACAAGGACAGCAGAACTCAGTGTACCTCCACCGAAGAGGACTCTGTGTATGTGTTTGCAATAACTAACAAAACTGTCTTCGGATTCACTATTTACTTGGTGATTTAAGTCCTTGTGTGCATACACGGACAGATAAGCCCTCTGTTCTTAAGGGAATTCAAATCACTGGGATGATTCAGGTCAAGAGATCACTCGGTATTATTGGCAGAGGCTCCCTTCAAGTGTTCCTCAGTGAAACAACAGCTCTCCTTAAGCCTCCAGCTAACTGTGTTTGTTACGTTTCAATTTGAGTTAATATTTAGAAGGAGAAAAAAAGCAGATATGCACAAAGTTGAATTCATTTTCCTTTCTTCCGGCATGACATTTTCATGGAACTCCTTTCCTCTCTCATCAGTACCAGCACAAGTCAGAACGAGCTATGCAATTCAAACAGAGTATTATACATATGAAGATGTTTTATATATTTTGTCTTTTTATGCGTGAATCATTATTATATAAGTTACAATGGAAGGAAGCAAATAGATCTGCTTATAAGATTTGTGTCAGAGCAACTGAAAAATAGTTTTCTAGACCATAGGTGCTAGGAAGCAGAGAACGAACGGTTGCTTCACTGGTTGGTACTGAGCCTGATGCGATGGGTCCCTTGCATACCTCCCGAACCCTCCTCTGGTAGCTGCAATATTCTTACCTCTGTTGCCGATATCGGTGTAACACATACACAACTGTATCTTCTCTTTATACAAATGAGAAAACCACACTAAAGCTGCTGTGGGTCATTCTGTTCTAATCAACGAGTTGTTTGATGTACTAACTCAAAGAAAGGTCACAGTCGAATTGTAGAAAGAGGCTTTTCATATGAAAAACTTACGATATTGACCCAAACAGCTTGTGAAGGATAACTGAGCACTTTAAAGCTAAAAATAACTGAAATCACAAATAGTAGCTTGGTAGCAACTATGTAATTAGTGCTTTCCGACCACATCAGAAATCACCATCTACAGGCGGGCTCATAAGCACTAGCAGAGAGCAAGCAGTTGCAGCAGTGTGGGAAAGGTTTACATTATTTATTCTACCTCTCTATATTAGAGTAATAAAACTAAATAATGAAAATTGCTGTTAAAAAATGAAGTATATTTTTAATTGAAGAGGGGTACACTTTCGTCAGGATATAAAATAAATGTAAAGCTCATTTCCAGAAGCCGCTAAGTATGCTGCCCCTGATACAGAACTTGCTTAATTTTAGGCATGGGAAAGATCCCCTGATCCTCCATGCCCGGAGTTAAAACCATTCTCATTGGTCTTTCTGGAGCTAGAACACTTATCCTGTGGGATCTAATTCATAAATCCTGAGGATTGTACTTCACTTTTAATCTTTAAACTTACTGTATCAATTCAGATTAAATGATCTAAAAGCAGCCAAATCGTTGTTACTAGTGTAACTAAAATACCTTTTAAAAGCTTACGGTAAGTGGTTTTTATCTCTGAAACTGTTACTTGGAAAACACAGGCCATTTCTCATTTACATAGAGTCACTTTTTGATGCTGTTCTGATTGAAAACAGACAGAAATTACATTTACAAACATTAAAAGACTTTTTATAGTCCCTAAGTTATGTAAGAGGCCTCGTCAGAAATTAGAATTTGGCTTCATATTCATCATATGGTAGCATAAAACCCCCATAGTTTGTAAACTTTGGAAGACACTGAGTTCAAGTGTTATTAATTCAGTATCAATTACAGCATGTGCATGGTTAAATGCTAAGGTGTTCCTACTGTTTTTATGAATTCTGAAAAAGGATTTGATAGCCAACAACTAAATCATCCATTAGTACAGAAAAAAACAACAGATGCTGGGTTATTTTTGTTGTTTTAAAACCATGTAAAATTTTGCTTGGAATCATGTCTCTAGCTTTGTCTTTGAAATAACAACACAAAGACTCCGAAATTCTTTCCTCACTTAATGTGAAGCTGGTTTTCTATATCATAAGATTAATCATATGGAAATTATGCTTAATAGTTGGCAATTAAAAATGGGAAGGAAAGCTGAAAAGCTAGATGTTACCTTCCTGTTTACAATTTCTGGAAGTGCACGCACCGAGATGAAAAATCTTACAGGATTTCTTTAAAAATGCTGACCCGTTCAATACCAGCAGTCACTCCTAAATGGAGCCAGAAGACTGTGGAGTTCAGATAAGATGATAGGACCAATAAGCTGTTTCATGCGGTGTTATATAATTTTGGGAACATAACAGATGGGTTTCATTATCTAAAGAAACTAATAAAATTACTTTTCATTCTACTGTAGACCCAATTTTGTTTTATAACCCGTACATAAAATCTGAACTAGGACCTATAAATGGAAAATAACAAGTACCTGACTTTTTTTTAGTCTGAAAATCATGTCTCCTGTGGTATAGAAATATATTCACTGGCAAGTCTTCATTTTCTATCCTAAAAATGACTATGTAGTCTCATTTTGTATAGTCAAACAGCTGCCATGCTCATTGCCAGCTATGTATATATTCTTGGCTCCAGAGGCAAACCGTACCTCCAAAATTAAACACAAGCATAGATACGATCACTCCTCTCAGCTACCTCTTGTGAACCATCATTTTTCAAGTCTGGGGTTCGAACACCGAGACATCTTCATCTGCATGGTGAATTGCATCGACCCAAAAGAAACACGCTCGTCAGAGATGTGCACTGTCATACACAGGAGCAATTTTCAAGGGAATTTGAAGAGGATGAGTGTGTCTGCTGCCACTGATGGTTTTTGGCAGATTTACTGCAGGATGTAGTATGCTCCAGTTCCTCTCGGTCTTGTGTCACAGTTGCCTCTGAGCAACTGAGCACCAACCCTATCCTCACCGCAGTACCTCTTTCCTTTGCCCAGGCTTAGGCATGTCGCCTGACTTAGTTGGGATGGGACGCATATAAGGACAAAAGTAATGTTTGAAACTGCTCAGACCTGCAATCACTTAACTGAGCTTCACGATTCAAAGAAAAATCCTTTTTTACTGTGAATGAATTCAGCTGAATCTCAAAGGTCTGGTACAGGCTATGCTCTGATAAGGGTATGAAAGCATTTCAAAAGGTTGGAGGAAACATGTGCAAATGAAGGTGTCAGGCAACCTAGATAGAGAGGTTGCCATCAGTTTCCACTCTAATCAAAAGCTTTTAAAATACTACTGACCAGCAAGTTTTCATCCAGAAATAAATTTGCTTTGATTCCTATCAAGGCTTTTCTGCAGCCTCTTACATTTCCTTCTCCACCATTTCACCATCACGTTGTCTCTTACCTCGGATTCCTTGTAATAGCGCTCAGGAATTTCATCGCTGGCAATATCAATAAAGCAGACTTCTCGCTCCAGATCTTTAGCTTCTTTGTCAAAAATCTGCAGGAGTTAAAGAAATCAAAAGGAAGAAAATGGGTGTTCTCAAGATCGTGTATAAGCAAGATGTTCCTAAGCAAGATTAACAAGAGTTGGAATGAACGATGGCACAGACTTTTTGGGAACAATCCCCTGTGGCAGATCAAGAGGCTGTTAAATACAACACATGGAGTTCAGCACTTACTGCTCACACCGCGGTTCTTCCTTGCGCTTTTTGGAACAGAGACTTCGGTCACAAATAATAAATAAACAATTAGGATTGGCTTTATTGTGTTCTCTAATCTTTGCACTAGATTCCATCACTGTGTAAAAAACTGGATTTTCTGGACTCTGGGTGTTTTCACTCTAGGGACAATAATGAAATGCAGGTGTGCCGTGTGAACGACTCACGCTAAGCTGCTGTTCTACTGAGAATCAAAACTTTGGTTGAACAGGCCCCAGTGGAAGCTGGAAAATTCCACTCTCCATTTCTGCACACAGAGAGCTTATTTTCATTTTAATCCTTTAGGACCTGGTTCCAAGTCTCCTGCTCCATGCAAGGCAGCTGCTGGGTATATTTTGAAAACGCAGGACATTTGCATCTGCAGCGCAGTAGACTTCTGTGCCTGTGTCCATAATTTAATTATTGAGGCATCTTAGTGACTCACGTGACTTATGCTGTCTGCAATACATTTCTACTCATGATACTGGGACTCGGAAATAGGGACTAGTTAAAAGGCTATCATGAATTAGTGCCATAAAATTCAGGGAAGTTGTGCCTACACTGTCAAGATCAGTAACAAGCTAATGATGCGTTTTTTCCTTTGGGGCACAATGTTCTATAGCTAACGTTTCCAGGAAGCATAAATATTTTTGTTTTCTTTTTTTTTCAACAAATGTAGCGAATGGTCTGTTAATTTAATTCCACTTTATCCTAGAGGAACAGTTAAAAATGCCAGCAACTATTCAATAGCAAGGATGCTATGCTACTTTATTATTTCTGAAAGAAACGCAGCTGCCCACGTATAGTGTTCAAAGTGAGCAATGGACGACAACGAACAAGTGCACCAGCTGGGAAGGAGAACACTGCTCAGGAAATCACAGTTCAAATAAATGAAAAGCTGAAGTTTGACTCTACAGTTTTAACTTGTCCTGGTAGTTAACAGTACTGAAGTAAAATAGGCAACAGCGAATGCTTACTGAACTGGATACAAAATGTGAACGTGTCTGAAACTGCAGAAGAGCAGAACAAAGGGAAACTCCAGTGTGGTTTTATTCGTGTGCTTGTTTTCCTTCTCCAGTCCTTGTTTTGCAAAAAATTATGTTGATTATTTGAACAAATGTGAGCTGAGAGGTCTTTCCCCGGTAGTGTTGTTTCTTAGAATTTTTTAAAATAACTGTTTTCTATATATAATATAGGCCACTTTTTATAAGCTTCCTTTGCTTGCTTTTTTTCCCTAAACAATTTCAGATATACAGAGCAGTCCCTTGATAAAATCAGTTGAACTATTTCTGGAATAAGATGCATTTCACCATGATCTCTGAGCTTTAAATAAAATAATGGAGATTTCTCTTAAACGGACATTCCCAGGTCAGCTGAGGCTCTGAATCAGGATCTGGTTTAAGCACAAGCCTAATAAATCTAAGCACACGCATATCTCTGCGTGTTTGCAAGGACCTAATTTGGGACCATTACCCAATATTTTATCTGAAGGAAAGTGCCCTGCTCTGTCACAGGCTTCATCCACATATTGCACCTCTAAGCAATATGGTTTAAAATTCTTTTTCTCTCTTTAACGTGCTTTGATAGAAGTGGGGATGACAGATGCCGTTGCCAATCTGTCAGAACCAGAAGGACTTTTTCAGCCATTTCAGCTGTCCCTTAATTTGCTGCTTTGGCTATCTCTGACCACTTCCTCCATTCCTGAAGTTTGTTGGATCACATTCTCAGCTCTCTTTGCTGGCAGAAGTTGTTATCTAATTGTTTATGCTTCTCCCCTTCTTAGATTGTCCTCGCAAGATTTGCAGATAGAGATTTAATCTTCTCATTCTATCAGCAGCAGAAAACGAGAAGTCATTAGAGAACAAGAGTGATTTCTTTCTTAGCACTAATTCTCTTATTGCCTCTCCTAGCCACATAAGCTGGGATTGTCTTAAAACCTGTCGGGAGGATGGGTTTATTGCGTTTGTGATCAAAGAGACTAGAGAAATTTAAAAGTTTTAAAGGAAGAGACTAAAGGCCACAAAAAGAAGCATACGGCTCCCAATCTGTGCAACTGTATTTGCAAATGTGCAGAAAATGAATGGGGAGAACAATCTGTATCCTTAAGAAGACGATGTAGAAAGGCAGAATATTAAATATTGTACTGGAAAGAACTGGACAGGCTTTACATTTGGAAGCCAAGTAATTAATTGAGATTGAAATACACAATCAAATGGAAAACAAAGAATAACATTCCGGCTGAAGTGTCCTTTTTGCCATGTGTTTTGGGTTTTTCTTGGGGCAGGGCTGTGACAGCATTTTTACAACAGACAAACATTTATACACTTCCAGTTTCTAAGAGGAAGGAAAACTCATCATTATTTAGACTAATTCACCCACAAAATGGCAAAAAGGGGAAGAAAGGTGTTAACTGGGTCATCTTTACAATTGTCAATAGTTTCTTTTGGGGAAAATGTTCAAAAAAATGCTGGCTGATTATTCCAGTGCCTCAGGAAAGAAAGATCACACAGGATCCTGCAGAAATATAAGTGCTGGTGTATTTAAATTTCTTTCCTTCGGTTTCCTCATGACCTACAAGGACATGCCCTAGCACATACTTTGCTACGGACTTCTCTTTTCCTTGCAGCCAAAGCCAGAACAGAAAGTCAAGTTACGAGACAATGGTAAGTCAACAACAAATTTAATATCTTTTTTTCTACAAGTTCCTTTCCCATTTTTCTTCTTTTTTTGTCTATCTTCAGGCTAAACTGCTCGCTTCAACCTCATTCAGATGTAGCTAATCCAAAATGTAACTTTTGTTAATCAATCACCACAGCTAACCTGGTTTGGATATAAATAGTACGAAGCCAGATGCTGCTGAATCCATTGATTACGTTCACACTGGCAAACTCCTCGCTCGCCTACACTGCTAGGACTCAGGGGGTCAAATCTGTCCTTGTTTGGCTTGGCTGTGTTCCATAACACATGATTCTCTCCTCTGACCAGTTTTTTCTATCATTGAGAGCAAAGAAGGTGTTCAGGGGATTACCAGCTGGAAGGTTGCTTGTCTCTGTCTTTACTGCAAAATGTTTTTTTTTTTACCAGCCTAGATACAAGGAGTTTGTGGTCAGAAGGTTGGAATAAGGCAGTGAATCTGCATTTTAAACACTCATACATACAGGACATAAAATTTCCTGTGGAAACAGTTAAATAACATGTCAATTGTTAGAGATGCAAGTGATAAGGCAACCCATATAGAGAATTCTATACCATAAACAAACAAGTTTGAAAACAGGAGTGTTTTTTTCTGGAAGCTATTTTTTCTGTCCCTTGTGAGGGTCTGGGTGAGAGAAGGTCTCTATGTTTTTCTTACTTGTTATGTTAGATCCAGCTCGTCAGCCATTGCTGAGAAATGCAGCTCAGGCAGAGAAATGAAGCAGATAAGAGCTAAGAGATTTTTTTCCAAAAAAAGCAGAGCACTCCTAAATTAATTACAGGCAGGTAATATGGTAGCAAACATGATTATTATCCCATGTGCTAAGTAATCAGACACCTGTGCCTAGCTCCAAACTTCAGCCAAAATTACTACATTGGTCAATATAAAACATGTAAACGTAATTTACTGGGATGAGAATTTCTATTATAAATAAAATTTCCTCTTCTATTAAATCCTTCTTTGAGTTAATATCTATGCCTGAAAGCGCTGTTCTTCCCTCTCTGCCTCCCCGTTTTCCCTGCCCTGCCAGTAAAGCCCACAGGCATCCCAACGAACGTAAATCTTGACTTTGCAATAGCTGGACATCACAAGATGACATCTTAGTGGGATAGGCAGGCTATGAGATGAACGGCATGACAAAAATATCTTTAAATTAAATTTATCTCTGCCTTTCTCACGATTCTATTGATTCATTCATTGTCATTGAGCTTCAAAAAAAATTGAAAAAATACAGTCTGCAGCTAGAAGAGTCCCCAAGCGTATATGCAACATATATGCTCCTTTTAAAATTCAAATATTGATATTTCACTGAAGCTTTGGGGTGTTCTCTGTACTTTTTCTCATCCCTGAAATGCAGTCTAACTATGCAGCTTGCAGGTATTGAGCAGTTGGTATGATGATGAGCACTTTCTGTGAGTAGATTACATACGTAACCACCATTTGTAGGATGGTTTAAATCTACATTTCATTGTGTGTGAAAGTTAGAGGTGTAACTGCAGTAAGGACTGCAAGAATAATATTTTTCTTTTTTTTTCCTATTAAAAAAAGGGAAAATCTGGCACAGAACCTTCTCTCCAATTTGAGATTCTAATCTCCTTAGATTGCCATCAACAGAACCACCGGCTAGTCTCCAGTTTATTATTACAGCATCTTTTTGCAGGTGGTATCATCTAATCCACTTTAACTCGCAGTTTTCTGAGGGAAAATTTGGTCTAAAGTAAAAGAACACCTACTGAGAGCTTCATCTATGGAGTTTTATTCGATGTGTAGCTTCTCTGCAAGCCATGGGCCAACCTCCGTTACCCCCAAAGTCCATTAATTTACTTTGGAGATTTACTTGGGCAAAGATTGCAAGAACGTGGACATACATAACTGGGAGCAATTCTTGTACGGAAAAAGGTTGAATCTCTCCCTGAGAGCAGTAAATCTGGACAGCACAGGAATATCACTGTCTGCTGCAAGTGGAGCTCCTGAAGGCAGTTACATATTTATCAGCATCTTGCTCTCCGCTCTTTTTTATCTCCATGTCATGATGCTTCTATTATTCCATCTCTTATAGAATATCTCCTTTAGCTTTGTACTTTCTGAACAGAGAAATGCATTTTTATGTAATTATGTAAAAGTAGCTCTGCTTCCAAGACCATAATAGACTATCAATAAGATTTACCAGGATCAGTTTTTTTCAAGTCACATCTCTTTCAAGTGTTAGATTTACTAATTAACTTCTAGACTTCATTTAGAAAAATCAAAAAGTAGAGGCACAACCACATTTCTTGTTCACACTCTGTCAGTATCGGCCTTATCTTATGTTCTGCGATAGCCATATGTGCTTGGTACACACTATTTGCAGCTACATTCAACAAAAGGAGAAGAGCTCTTCACACAGAGGGAATTTTAGGCTAGGCTCTCTTGCCTGTATTTTTTGAGACTTACTGGAGGGGGAAAGCTTCACAAAGCCCAAGAATTTAATTGCAAATTATACAAGAGATAGATACTCAATACCATCATACAGAAAATTCCAGGTGTAAATAAAATCATCCCTAAAAGTGACCCTGGCTTTGATTTTGACATATTTTGCGTTGATGCCAGGCAATCCTTTAGGCAGTTTACAGAATGACATCCTGCAGTGCAGCGAGGCTAAGCCAGGGCACAGCTGAATCCATTCAGCTGAGATCAGTGTTTCATGGCAGCTTCCTTAAACAGTGAATTTACATTTAATTTACATGTGCTATTTGTGACAACCTAGTTCCATGTTGCTAAGACAGGAGACAAAAATAGGGGAAAAAACCCCACCCTAAAAAAAGCAAAACTAGAAATGGCTTCTCTTCCTATCTGGCCATACCCAAAATTTATTTTACTTTTGTCAAATATTTCACAACCAACACTATAGAAATACACACTAAGGATGAAGCACGACGGATGATCCAACAGTGTATACTCAGCCGTTTGTAAGGCTGCAGAATTAGAACTCGCTCTCAGGAAAGGATTTTCTAACTTTAAATGACGGCACTGCAATTTCCATAGCTGCCTATCAAACACCTGCTGGCAGCTGGCTGGTTTTAGTGTGCTCAAGCCATTGATGTGTCAGATGGTAACGGTGTTAATTTATCGCTATACGAAATGCAGAAGTACCTCTTGCTTTCATTTGGCACATGGTCATCCTGAGACATGCGTTTTCAACACTATATTATCTTTGAAGGGCAAGAAACATGGTGATAATATATTTTTCTCTTGATTGACAAAAAATTAGTGCTGTTGCTCTGATGACTTTATCAGCATTACTGAGACATACACTTACGAACCGTGCCCAATGACAGCCATACTTTGTCATCTTGAAATACGACTCTGCCTCGAAATCTTTACTCCACGCCTTCATGACCCTTAAGAATTATGCTACTCTGGCTAATAAACATCACGGCCCTCTAATGAAAAGACGACTCTGCTATTTTAAGATCTTGCATGTTATCACCAAGCTCCAGCCACTGAGTTTTCCAGAGCAAAACATTACGCTACAGAGAGCAAGGCGCTGTGACACACAGTGAATTTCCATTCCTGACAACTATTGGATTATTTTTACAAACTGTACTGTTTGACTGTCCCCAGACGATACCAGATGGCAAAAATTCACTGCCCAAATATCCAGAGAAATCAATTCTGTGACTAAAAACCAAAACAAACCAACAAAAACCAGCCAAACATCATGATCCTTCTGCAACAAACAGGAGAACGGAAATGTCTCTGTGATGCAGGGATTTGCTGGGACAGCCTCTGCCTTCACTTTACCTTTCCTCTGCCCGCAGCTGCACACTGCTGTTTAGACGTTTTCACCAGGACTAGACTGTGGCGTGCAAGAACAGACATGGAACTGCAACGCACAAAATCATCGTGTGCCAACTGCAGTCTGTACTGCAGCCATGGGGTGGGTCCGTTGTAATCAACAGGAAGCCCAAGTTGGTGCATTTTCCACTAGAATTAGAGATAACCAACACGTCTGTCTGTAATGGACACTGAAATTGTAAGAAATGAGATGGGAGAAAAGGGAGAGCAATGCACCATTTAGAATAAAGTCAGCCTTCTGTGACAGAAATACTGACCAATCAGTAGTCTGTTAAAATAGAACAATATCTGCCCAAATAAAAAAGGTGTTAACAAAGTCTCCTCATGAAAACCGCAGAGTAATCATTCATTCACAAACAAGCAGCAACTTACACCACTCCTGCCTGTGATTTCTGACCACTTCATGAATTAGATAAGTTCAAGAATTCTCTTGTATTTAACTTATGGTTTTAATATTCAAAATACAGACTTTGTGTATCTATATTCAACTTCCCTAATTGCTAATTTTCCTTATGGGGAAAAAAAGTGTGCACCGAGTGATTAATATTCACTTTGATACCTTGGGTTCACTGAAGCTCTGTTGTAGGCACCCGCACCTCCCGCTGCAACCCTGACTTAGGTAAGCAGCTAAGGATGGAACAAGGAAGCAATATCTTCATGTACTTTACAGATACCAGCTGGAGTGTCATTTCCATCTTGTAATTTAAAAGATAATAAAAATAAAACTACTCTTTAAACTAAGAAGTTTACTTTTTAAAAGACCTGTAAGAGGAAACGGCGGATGGCCTGACTCACTGGTCTAGTTTCCAACACTAACGATGTGATAAAGCTGCGAGGTAGCAGTGACAATATCTGATGTACGAACATGCTCATCCAACACTGATTCTGTTTTTCTAAGGAGAGAGTTGCCATGTGAACATCTAGATGCGATACAGCAAAATCAGCTGCGCTGCACCCTAGAACTCACACCTGGATGGATTCACGGTACCGCACTACTACCGCCTCCACAAGCATCCTTAGTGGTTTATCTAAAAAGGGGTCCATTGTCCATCATTCTTTCTGGCAATGTTTGAATTTGTGCAAATCAAGTGCAAACTTTAACCGAGCGGAACAACGGTGCTCTAACCACCTTTAAAATACGTTAAAAAGACGACAAAGTCTAAAACACAGAAAAATGTTCCAGAGCAGATGTCATTATCTTCCGCTAGTTTCTTCTAGCATGACAATTGGGAAGAAAAACCAGGAGGACTTTTGCATCAAGATATATTACAATAATTAGGTAGAATTTTACCAGACAATGCAACATGTTAAATAAAATAACTGTAATTATATACTAGCCTGCTAAATGACAACAGGAACCCAAGAGCATTTATATTGCTTTCTTCCACTAATCAATGGAATTAGCTTTAGTATCCTTATATCTAATTATTGCTTTTTACAATCAATATCTACTGTATTAGACAGTGTGGAAATTAAGAATAGGTCAGAGTTCAAAGATTTCAAAAAACCTGTCTGACCTCAAGAAATGTATCTAGAAATGGTTTAGTTAAATTCAGACATGCATTATTACCCTCATTACTGTAGTATTAATAATAATTCAGTATATTTTGTGTTACTACTGCAAAATTTACAGAAATATTTTTTGGATTAATTATTTCTTCATCATCCAAGGTTGATAGTTGCAATGAAGAAAAATATAGTATATCTATGGAAATCTACAGAAATGGGTGCTATGTTTCCTGTCATTTTCTGAGTGGGCAAACAGTGAAATTTAATCTAAACTTGTCTGATATGAAGGAGAAATACACTTTGCATTTTCTTAAGTGAGGTTTAACCCTACCCACTGAGTAATAGAAACAAGTTAAACTCTTAGTCCTAGTTCCGAGGTGTTTGGTTTAACAGAAGTCTCTGCACAGGCTCAATCACGTCTCTCTGTATTTACTAACCTTCCAGCATTTCAGCGCTGCACCAGCCACGTCTGCGTGACCAGATCAATATCACTGGATCAACAGCAAAGACCGTAGATCTTCCACCGGTTTATTGTGTTCCCACTAGTGAATAGCACAGCTCTCAGAATTACCAAATCATGGAAATCAGGGCTGGAGTGCCGCCCTCTAATTCAGCTTCTCTTTCTCCCCCTCAGTTCAAGTAAGGGTCAATTAAATCTGTTAATCTTGGTAAATACTCGCCTAGTCTGTGACTCGGTACCTCGGTATAAAGGTAATAGAATATTACCCCACTGGCACTCCCGTAAAAAATTACATTTGAAGAGCTGGATTCACACAGAGTAGAAATTCTTTGATTTATATCATCTAAGTATCCTACCTGCGTGTTACTTTCATCTTAAATCCACTGCTTGGGTACTATTCAGGGCTTGATTCATAGTATTTTAGCCACAAAGCTGACACACAGAAAAAACCTGAAAATTCAGTGATTAAATAGCTTCAGTTCTCCCTCTGTTAGGCATCAGTACAAAACGTGTCTTCTCACTGCCGACATTATAATGTACCAGAAAATTAGTCTGCACCCTCCCGAAACCAAAGGTGTGGGCATGCTCTGAATTAAAGTGCTGCCAAAAAGCAGAAGCGAACATTAAAAAGTGCATAAATTACATAATGCTCACAGAGTTGGTAATGTAATACACTGCTTTTTTTTTCCTCTCTCAGTTATCTGGATCTGGCTTAGACTAACAGTAACTGAAAGTTGTTGGTATCTTGTGGCTAATACATGATCTCTGTCATGTTCCCGTTGGGAAAGTGTCTGTATGCCAAAAGCATTATTCAAAATTATACCTTGTTCTTTTCCATGTAATTATTCTGCCATCAGGAGCGCAGCAGCTGTCAGCCTTATTGACGCGCGGGCCCAAGGCGGTTGGGGAAATGCACCTCCCATCTGGAGAGCAGAACACTTTCACCTTAATAAGGCTGCCAGAGGGACAGCCCTGGAAACCAAAAGGCTGTTTCTCAGACCCCTTGAAATCTGCTTTACTGCCTCCTTCTTTCTCAAGAATGCATTTAAACCTCCGTCATTAGGTCTGTGTGTTGCAGATCAATTTTCCAGACGCTTTAACCTGTATTTCACGCCTGTAAGAAACTCCTTCCCGTAAGCCTGCAACAAACAGCTGTTTAAACCATACCAAAATGAAACTTACCTAAACATATTTGTGTATTAATTCCAGAGTTGAATCTTTACGTGCCTGGCTTTACCGAACGTCACTCTTTTCTTACAAGTTGTCTGATTGCTTTGCTCCCTGGCAGGGCAAGAGCCTGGCTGACCTCCTGCCTCTATTCCTGCGCATCTCCCCAGCAGCAGCTGCTGGCTGCTCCCTCCCACCCTTCCTCTAGAGGATCTGCCATGGTTAATTATCCTTTTCATCTCTACACTCTAACTCTGAGAACTTTTTAACTTTGGGTAAGGGATTGCCAAAAGCATCACCTCCACAGTCCAGCCATTGTTCCCTCCAAGCTGTTTACTGAGATCTCTCCTCTCTGCCCATTGTTCAGTTTCCTGTTTGCTCTTCCCGCACGGCTCCTGTGAATCCCAGCCCCTTCACTCAGAGAGAATCATGTGAAACAGATCAAGTGGAACACAACCACACCAGAAAAGAAGAGAAACCTTTTCTTTCCTCTCCATAAACGATCATCAGGACTAAATTCCCATTTGTAAATTATGTTGTGTTTAGAGAAGCAACAGGTAGAACGTGAGATGTGGAAGGGAAGTTGTGAATATGAATGTTTCATCTCTTGGTGCTTTAGAGGTAATTACTCTGCAAACTGTCAAGCTGCTAATGAACAGGACACCCAGACCTACAACCCCCAGATACAGAATGTGATTAACCAGAAGGAATAAAGAAAATTCTGCAAAAGCCATCATACTTACACTGTCATTGCTTCCTTTGTTGTCCTCATATTTTGTCTCTATATGAATGGAGAATTTAGGCAAAAATGAACACTGCAATAGAAGAAAAATATGTTTGACATAGAAGATATGCCTTGCTTCATCAGCTGATACATTCAGTACATCCTGTTTGGCATCAGCTTTCTGATTTTTTTCAGATTACTCCAAGAAAAAGAGTAAATGTACAAATAACATAAAAGCCAAGGTTTTTAGGATTCTGGAGGGATGTAGAGATTCTATCTGAAAGTTGAACACTATAATGAAGGTATAAATAAATTAGTAGAAATACTCTGGAATAACTAAATACAGTAGCTTTCATGCTCACTATGCTTACGAGTACAAATGTCCTCAATGTCCTGTTATAAATTCAGTTCACTAAGATCTTGAGAGCAACTAGATATTCGTCATCATAGATCAGCCTGTCCCCCACATAAAATAATCCAAGGACACTTCACTATCTGCAGGTGCTCACCAAATGGACAACAATGCTTTGATGGGTGGGGGCTTTTTTAAATTTTCAGTGAGAAATGGATTTTAGCTTAATTTCCTATTCATGAAATTCAGATGGATTATGAGCTGCTGTGGAAAATCCTTTACACTAAAATCAAATCAACCTTTAGATAACAATGCAAGAAAAATTAGGAATGCACAAATGTTTTTCTATTAAAGATAATATTTCTGTATTTCACATGGGAAGAAATGTATTTTCTGTGGATTGCTCAATTTAGTTGGCTTATCAAGACTAGAATTTATAATACTAGGCAACATAATTCCAGTGGAAAAAATATTCCAAATCTCTTTTCTTTAGCATTTCACAGCGCTTCTTTCAAATCAGCTTTTCAGATAGGCAGACAGAGCAGCTGTCTGACCAGCTCTGAAGGATACCAGTTCAGCATCTTCACTATTAGTCATCAGGTCTTTTCTTGCAGGAACTGTCAGTGAAACTGAAGTGCCGGTTCCTCGTACGATGCATCACTAACACCCCATGGCAAAGTGTCTTTGTCAAGACTATGACTGTCTAATGTGCTGTGCGTACAGATTATACAACGAGGACATCATGATGCCTCAGTGTTCACATTGCTGTTGGTCCAAGTTCGGACTTGATAAAATTCGGAGAGCTCTTCTAAGGGAGAGGCTGATGACTAAGAAAAGAGGTGATGCAGAAGGTCAGCTGTAGGGCAACCAAACTGGCATGAGCAGCCAGCTCCTTTGAGACGGCAGAAAATATATGCCTGATCCCATGGACATCACCCAACAAGCCACTGTTTAATCTTCTAGTCACAGGATATCTAGTATTCAATGAGCACATCTAGAATCAACCCTTGTTGAAAAACAAGTGAGAGGTTTGCCAGAGTAAGGTTCTGGTGCCATGGAAGGGTTCTGGTCAAACTGGCTTCCAATGAACACGGTGAAATACTCCCATGTAACGTGCTGGTGCTGCAGATGCCCAGACTGCACAGGCTTCTCTTCAGATCTAATAAATGTTTTGCCTTTTATTAGAGATTTCAGTGGAGTAGCACATTTATGAGTTTCAGTCCAATCTGAGCTGTGACTAGCTCTCAGCTATGCAACGTGTTCATTGAGTGAATATGTGGGAGGAAAAAAAAAATCAGCAGTATGTGGAGTGCAGGATGGGGCAAGTTCAATGACAGATCTGCTAACTCCTATTACCCAGCTTTGTGGGCAATTAAACATTTCCTATGCATACATCTCAGGAAGTGCCGGCTGAGAATATACAATATTTATAAGAATTCTGTTAGAACTGGGGATCTTGTAACACAACACACAAAAAAATCCAGATATTCTCCCAACTGAGGTTTCACCATGTATCTCAGCATGTTGCTCCTATTCTGGCAGACATCCAAAGGCATCTGCAAACAAAAGCCTTAGCAAACAGTAGGCACTACAGGGAAAGAAGATTAAAAACAAAACCAAAAAAAAGCCCAGGTTTGTCATAATGTTCTAATTCTTATCTCCAAAATTAACCAAAAAGTGGAATGAACATTCTTGAACTATATTAATGTGAGCTGGAAGAAGAGATGAATTTAAAGGGTCAACTAAAAGAATTCTACAATCAAATGTTCCTAGAGTAAGAAAGTTATAAATGCGATGTTACAAAAACCAGGGAATGACCCAGGAGACACATGGATGGCTGCATATCCTCCAACAACGTTTGATGTCACTCAGAGGATTCGCATTCAAACTGCATAAACCAACATTCTAGTTGTTTTCTGGTTTTGCAGGAGAACATGGAGGGTGGAAAAGTAAATTACTACTGGATTTGAATCATGAAAAGCAGATTTAAAAAAAAATTGTATAACGTAACAACAGACATCTCCTACTGGATAGTTTTTAGAGCATTTGGAAGGTAACTACATTGGTGCTAGGGTGGTAAAAACCATGGGTTATTGACCTCAAAAATGTCATATGGCAGCCTGGTATTTTACAAAGATGTGTAGCTACAGGGGTCACTGTCCAGGTGAACTGAGCTCTGGCTGACCACAACCCAGACCTCTGCCTATGGGCGTCCTGTGGGAAAGCATCCTTGAGGAAACGAGCGGAGCCTGCCAGTGAACGTTGTGTGCTATCAGCAGTTCCTAGCACTGCTTACTGAACGCAGAACCGGTGCTGCACTACTGAGGACCCAGTGCTTAGGTCTGAACAACAGCTTTTAGATACATTTTCAGTAAAAACGGTAGAGATGTATGCCATCCTATTTACAATACACTAATTGTTTAGAACAGTTACTAGGAAAACACAGTTTACTAGCATTGTGTCTGCATATTTCAAGGTTACTGCTCTGGGACATGTTTTACTTACAAGTCAGTCTGTGTGGAGTATCTGATCTGAGGACCAAACTGTAATTCTTTTTGCTTCACAATTAAACAAAATTAACACCCTCTAAATAAAATCTAGTAATTGACAAAAACAGAAAACAGAATGACATCAGTGATGTGGTCACCAGGTCTATAATGCTTGAGCAGACTGAGTACCTAGGTCAGAGCTTCGTGAGCTTACAAACTTTTAAGCTGTACAGTCTGAGTCTGGTGGTTTGTCAGAAACCTCAGTGGCTATGGAAACTGCTCTGACAATGCTGACCTTAACGGCTCTGAGCAGTGCAGCCCTCGCAGCTCTTTTAAGAAGCAGCAGGATCCACCACAGGACTTGGTGCTGCTCTCACAGCCCCATTGTCAGAAAACTCCATGGACAGAAGGAACTTCCATATAGCACCTTTCCCACTCACAGCTAACACAAGGCTAACACCCTTACCAAAGCAGCTCCTTATCCCTGCTTCCAATTAAAGTACCTTTGCTTATGATCTAAGTATAGAAATTTAGCAGTTGTTGGATGGAGTACATTTTTCAATACTCAAAAACATTTTTCTTTATCGAAAGAATCGCTTTTAGGTCACAGTGTGGAGAATAAAATTGCAAAATAGGAAAAAACTTTGTGCTGTTGATTTGAAGCATAGCTACAGCTTTAAAGGAAATTTTGAATAAAGCCAAATGCCAGATTTCCCTTCTACCTTGCTATCAGAAAATATCTACTGATTTCTACCACTGTCTAGAGTTTACCAGCAGTGAGTCAGATCACGACACTTTGAAATGCAGCCATTTCACATGCTGAACCTACGGCTGCGTTACGCTGCCTGTAGCAGCTCAGCAAGCCACTGCTTGAATCTAGTTGCTGTTTCCTGTGACCCAGAATCTAAACTCGAGTTAAAAAAAAGAGAGATCTTCTAGTCTCATATTTAAAAAAACAAAACAAAACAAAAAAGAAGCAATAAGAAAACATGAAGGATCTTGGGAGTATTATACAAGAAGAATTACAAGTGCCATTTACCTCAAGCCACCTCATTAGAGAGCAGAAAGTCATTTTCTGCACGAAGCTATCAAAAGTCAATCTTCCTGTGTATTTAGTGTAAAGGCGAGGACTATAACAATCTAATTTGAGATTATAAATAGTGACATGAATTTACCCCAAATGAAAACTAAAATCCACCAACAAGTACTCCGTGGCAAATATATATCTCAGAAACTCCACTGACTGGCAACCACTGCCTTAGCAGCTGTGGGGGGTCTCTCTGGCTTTCAGGAACACTTAGCAGGGTCCAAATTTTTGAACATTTCACAGAATGTGTCTCATGATTCATCAGCTGCACTCTGACTAATTGGCAGAGGGATCTGGCAGAACCAGAAAACTGTTTATGCATCATTCAAAAGACTATTATTCATCATGAAAAAGTTGTTGGGTTTTTTTCCTCCCTCCTTAAGTGGCTGTGTATTTACTTAGCCAGGGATTAAAAGTGTTATGCAACAGTCAGACTCAAACTTGGGAGTGAACGCTAGGTAATAAACCTCTTGGTAGATTTTTTTTTTTTTTTTTCAAAGCACCACTCCCTTTCTGCTCTGCCTCCCCCAGGGTGTGTGTTCCTCCAGCGCAAACCTGGCAGCCGATCGATACACTGAGCACACACAGGAATGCACAGGGCACTGCTTCCAATTTTCCATTTCACTATCCTACAGCTTGCAAGGTTCCTTTCTGAAAAACCAGTGGCAAATCGAATCTTTAACTTTAAATTAGACTTAAATGCTACATAATAGGACAAAGTCTTCAGAGTGGTAGTGTCTTCAAGGTTTCTTTGTGTAAAGCTCCAAGGAGGCATCTTATATTGTCACCTGCAGATTTTTTAGATGTGTTATAAACGCCTTAAAAATTTGTTATAATCCGGCACATCTAAGACACTCAAATAAGGAGAATATTCTGGGGTGTTTGTTTGTTTGTTTTAAACTTTCTATATTTGGCAGCCTTTTTGGAAGAACCAGGGAGGTTGAAAGCTCCAGAGAGTAACCAGTGAAATAACCAGAGTCTGGAATAGTAATTACCACACACAAGCATGGGTATTTCCAGATTAAAATAAAGCAAAACGCAGGCAGCGTATGGAAAACACAGACCACAGTTGCATTTTCAATTCACTACAGATAACCTCTTGAAAAAGGAAAGGCCTATTTTTAGCTCGATGATTGATTAGTGTTGCCATGGCAATAAGCAACACTTACAAGAACAGGGTAGAACCTAAGTATGCCAAAACACTTGCCAAAGTCTTAAAGAGACAGTCAGGCACAGATGGTGTTTTACAGTCATTTGATGGAGAGGAACTGTAAAAATAACCTTTGCATGGCGATGACAGCCGAGGTGGCTGAAGGAGTTACTGTAGTTGCCAGTAAATACGCTGGACAGAGGGTAACCAGGAAAGGTTTCTTCACCCCTGTCACCTGCCGTGTACAAGCCCGTGCTGTTCCATCCACACTGTTTTAGCTCCTTTCATTTTCCATTTGGTTTCTTTCTGCAGAATGTTCAAAGAACTGCTAGAGACCTCATCATGGCATTTCTCCTGCTCCTTGTGAATATTAATCTACAATCCTTGGGAGTTATTTTTGTACAGTAAAAATTAATCCCACTTTTTTTTTTTCCTTTTTTTTTTTTTTTTTTTTTTTTTTTTTTTTTTTTTTCTTTTCAAGCAGCAGCAGCATATCCCCCTAAATCTTAACATAAAAGCCTGGAGAGGCAGACAGTGCATGGAAACGTTCTCTCTGATCTCCCACCACTTTCCAGGCTGGTGATTCTTTTATTATGGTCACATACACATTGTTTTGGCAACACAGGTGGAACTGGATCCTTTACAAAGTAATCTCCGTGGAGTCTGGAGCTAAAGAACACAGTAACTGCTACAATGAGATGACACTGGCTAAGCAAAATTAGGGGTTTTTTAATAGGGTAACTTCTAGATACCACATCCTTTGAATTAAAAATTTTTGGGCACTGTTTTGGTAGTCAGTGGGTAACACCTTTTTTTTTTTTTTTTTTTTTAATGGAGATCAAAAACCTGGGAAAGACAACTGGAGTCCCTACTTCTCCTTAACAGGCAAAGTGGGGACTACGGGGCAGTGGAAGGTTCCCACACTCACTGGGGCAGGAGGGAATGTCCCACACAGCCAGGGGCAAGGACGGAAAACAGGCAGAGACACACACACCAGCCCCAGAGCAGCAGGGGCATCTATAAACAAGAAGGATGGATGGAATGGGAGGAGAGAGGTAACGCAGGAGATTGCCAGTGCCTCTGGACAATGGCGAGGACAGAACAGAGAGACCTGGATGCGGGAGAAAACTCAAAATCACGTGTGGGTATGGATAAAGAAGATGTCGTCTCTACAGTTTGTATGCAAGAAGATATGTGAAGATAATATAGTGATGTCTCTCTGGTATACTTCAAATTGCAATATTTTCTTCAGCTATTTACAGAAAGAATAAATATACTTTCTTAAATGGAATACACAAAGTTTTTTTGAAAATAGCCACTATGATATTGATTACCTTCAGCATACTATGGACAGCACTGCATGTGGTACAGGTTGCTTACCACACAAGCTAGCATCAATCAGGATGACAAAGTCCAAAGAGAATAGAAGGAAGGGGCTGGGCAGGGTGATGGCAGGGTTTGGAAGATGTGACTCAATGAGAGGGAGGAGAATTTGGAAAGCAAGATAAGCACAGGAAGGTGGCAAAGAGCAGAAAAAGTGTGGTCAAGCGGAAAGAGTAAGAACAATGCAAAAAAAGGGCTGGAAAATAAGCAAGGGAGATAAACTCTCAAGTTAAACAAGCTCAGAAGGAAAACCACTATTTGTTTGTATTACATACAATAACTTGAAGATTAAAAGATTTTAATCTTGTTGACTAACAAGTTGCCTCCAACCACTATGAAACTCAGCCCTTATCTCTGGCTTTGCCTTCCCTTAGGATCTCCTTCTCTGACACATGGGAACAGTAACCTGTTCAGTGAGGAAGAAGGGAAGGGAGAAGCAGCGCGCACAGGTGAAAAATGACAGTGCCATGGATCAGAGAGGGGTTTGGATTGCTCTATAACAAGCCAGTATTGGAAAAAGGAATTCTCTCAGGCACTTTGACTTACCCTGTTTCAATAGGATCAAGCTATTAAATGAGAATACAGGTTTGGAGCTTTTGAAAAATAGAATATTTGTTTCTTTTAAATACTACAGAGGTCCTTCCTTTTGCTAGAGTCTCTAAAGGAACCAAAGCTGTATTTTACCAATGTCACCAGTTAGCCTATCTTCTAAGTTGGGGCGTGAGAAGGGAGGAATTTTGGTAGTAACTTTGTATTAGGCTCCAATCCTGCAATACAGATTCTGCTGTATTACTGATGCAGACTCTTTGTGTACTCGAGGTGCAGGAAAGTTTGTGCACTGAAGACTGATGGGTTCCATCCACATTTCAAGCACTGGTAATCAGATAAAGAGAACACAGGAAAAAAACTCTAGAGATTCCTTGCAGTGTTTATCTGAAACAACTTATTTTCCTTCTCAAGTCATCTTATTATAAAAATAACAATTACAAAAACATTCCTTCCAGATAATTTACTTCATGGATAAACCGGCAGCTCACTAAATGAAGCACATAAGATGCCTGTTCTCAAAAGTAATCAGAAACCAGCAGGTCAATAATGGAACGTTTAGCAACGATCACTCTGGGGCCTTGACACATAGCAGATTAAATAATTTTATTTGCCTCAGTCATTTGCTGTAGAAGAATTAGTGTCTTTGTGATCAAAGGAATCGTCATCTCCTGCTTTCTGCTCCATAACTGCTTTTCATAAATATTCTGAATTTATATCCTATTCCTAAATTAACTGGAGACATTGGCAGGTTGAAAGAATGCTCTTCCTCCTTGCAGACAGTAAAACATGCACATTTTAATCTTTCTTTATGTTCTTATAATTGTGAAACTAACAATTGGCCATAGATTACACATAAAAAACTATCCAGCTGTTTTTAAATTTCAGCCCCCAAATTGAAATATTGCTAACAACACCAGAACTGCCCAGATCAGACAGCAAAACTATTTGAAATTATCCCTGGTAAAGACCTGAGCTACACCTTCAAAGTCAGAAGAGTTTGCTTAAATTCTGTTTGTATTTTTCCTAACCTCTTTGTACTCCTACTTGATAGCTAAACTTTGTTAGGCTCATTTTCAGTGTACTTTGATCTTATTAATTTTTTGTACCATGGTTGAGTCACCATACGTTTGTGGTTTGATTGTTTGTTTGCTTGAGGCTTCTCCCTTCTTGTCCGGAATCTCAGCTGTCACCAGAACAGGTCAAATGGGTATTTGCTCTGGGCTGCTTACTGTCTAACAATATCCTGATGCAGGTAAAGAGACTGAGTTCTGTGCAAACCTTTCCCATTTGGTTTGCAATAGAGACAGGTTTGCTTTCTAGTTAATTATTTCTAATCTCGTTGGACAACCTCAGAAAGGAAAATAAGAATGCCTTCTGAAAGGTCAGGCATTGCTGTCCACATATCTAAGAATAGCATAAATATTTCACACTAAAGATACATATTTGCAAACACTGTGATAAGCTGGCGCATAAGGGTTTGTTGAGAGCTGCAAGGCATCTTTCCTCCATCCTCCAAGTGAAAAAGGCTCCAGCCTGTGACTAGCAAAGGAATTCTTTCTCAAAGCCAGCAGCTAGCAACACCCGTTCCCCAACAGCACAGGTACCTTGGCAGGAGGCACTCAACAGTATCCAAGTCCTGAAATCCAGAATCCCTAGGAGTTACTACTACGGGGCTCCCTTTCAGCTGTATCCCAAATACTGTATCCCAACTTTATGAGCTTCACAGCAACCTGATGACAATATTAAAGGAACTTAAAAATAAGAATTAAATATTTATTTTAGCAAGATATCTTGTCAGGTTTTTAATTACAAAATCAAAGCCAAAGGAACTGTTCTAAGTTAAAGAGACTCTCTCACATACAGTTCTTAAGTAATGCTCCAGCCACTAAAACAAGGGCTTGAATGTTACAGGAGTATCTTGTTCTTTAAATAGTACCCCCAAATCTGGATGACTTCCTTTGGCTTTAGCTTCGAATGTATTTTTTCTACTTCCTCCCTCTCAAT